>NC_141695.1:384049351-384290113 GCF_964263255.1 Lissotriton vulgaris
CCCGCCAGGGATGCCCCTTGTCTCCCTTACTTTTTATTTTGGCAATGGACCCCCTGGTGCGGCACTTCCAGGAAAAACATCTTTACAGAGGGCTCCAATTCCGCACCGGCCCTCTATTGGTCTCGCTCGATGCGGACAACATGGTTTTATATGTCCGTACTCCGGAGACCAATCTACAACCCCTGCTATCTGAGATTGCAGGCTTTGGCGAGTACTCGGGCCTCAGGGTCAATTGGCACAAGTCGCAATTGTTTCCACTCACCCCCGCCACCGTGCGGTGGCCCTGCTCCCTCCCACTGGAGTGGTGTGAAGACTCTCTCAAATACCTGGGGATACATGTGCATATCGCTTGAACTACGTACAAGCTCTCGACTTCCTAGAGGATAACACCGACAGGTGGCTCCGTCTCCCGTTATCAATGGCTGGGCGCATCGCTATTGTTAAGATGGTGTTTCTCTCTCGGTTTTTGTACCTTTTCAACAACATACCGATCCCCCTTACCAAGGTTTTTTTTACACAATTACTCACTGCCCTGCTGAGATTGGTTTGGGGTGGAAAACGCCCACGACTAGCCTGGCGCACGCTGACTCTACCTTACGAAAGAGGGGGCTTTGGGGTCCCAGATTTCTACAATTATTGCCTGGTCGCCCAGTACTCCTATGCTCACCCTTGGTATCATCCTGACGCCAGAATTCCACATTTGAAACCTGAGGCTGACGCGGCGCTCCCGGTGACCCTTGCAACGATTCTTCCCAAGGGCCTCCCCTGAGAACCACATGACATACTCCCACTCACCACGACGACTTGGGCTTGGGTGTCATGATATCAAGCCTGCACGTCAATCTCCATAGGAGTAAAAAACCTGTAGCCTGCATGTTTACACATAGGACTTATATTTCATTTGAGAAACCCACCCCTATCCCGTGCATCCTGCACTCCATGTGTAAGTGTTGGTGTAACTAATCTTTATAGTACATGATTGTGCATACATATTTCTGTGTTTAAACACTGAACTACTCTTGTGACTCTTGGCGGTGTAAGCTGGGGTCAATCCGTTTTTGTAAGTGTTAATTCGAAGTGGTATGCAATGTTTAAACTTAAGCTTAAAGCAATTGGTTTCAGCCACGTTCTGACAGACACGCGGAAATACGCGTTGGTTTGCTTTTCAGTAAAAAGCGTGCGCTCCGCTTCTGACTGAAAGACGCGTTTGTTTACATTTATCTCTCCGCGCTCGGAGAGAAACACAGCGTCAGGAGGCACGCGTGCGTCTCAACGCTTGGGTGTGGTTCCTCTATAAAAACCACACCCGAGCTTCTGGAAGACGCTTAGCCTTCCAGCCTGTCAAGAAGAAACATCGCGCTTCCTCGGAAGAGCTCCGGTACTATTCCTGGGCATCCTGTTTGGAGAGTTTGGAGAACAGCGTTTGGAACACTGCATCTGGAAAACGCTACAAGGGGATTACAAAGCTAAGTGCACCCTCGCTTCTTTTTTGGCGCCCATCGCTAGCTACCTTTTTGTAAAAGAACTACTTTTGGGACTATTCTCTCTGAACTCAAGAAGAGAATTCATGCAACTAGAAAGACATTATTTTATCGTGGTCAAAAGCGAATTTGAGAAGCATTTCTTGTGAACAGTGAATTCTGTTTGGGTGTTAAGAACCCTTCTGGTTGATGTATATTTTTGTTGCAATATGTGTCTTTGTTTGTAGTGTATATCTTTTAAGAATCTTTATACAGGGAATCAACCTATCTGAAAATGTGGAAGTGGTGAAAGACTTCACAGTTAGCAAGGAAGTAAGTGGATTGTGATAAAAGAGAAAGCTAAAGAACTTGGTTTAGGATTGCATTTTGTAGAATAGGTATAATTTTGCCTTTGTATCTTTGTAGTGAAGTTACTTCACCCAGCACTAAACTTCAAGAACTGAATATTCTTCATCATCACATCTCTGCTAAGCTGTATTGACACACTACACCACTTCCAGGACGCGAAGCCTTTCTTGGTAGATCGCAGGTAGGATATTTAACAGAAAAAGCGTCTCAGTTGTACTGTATAGGAGCTAGTTAGAGACAGAGTTAATCTTTTGAAGAATAAGACATTAAGGTGAGCTTGTTGCTTTGCAGGTCGACTACAAGAACTCACATTAGCGTCAGATCCGGCCTCTCTCCCTTTTAGCTATCCAGCATCTCGGCGTGTAAATCTACGAATCACCAGAGGTAGGATAGGTTTCAGGGAGTTTGGCTCATAGCGTCTCTGCAAAACCCGTCAAGCACCTTACAGGTAAGATAGCACAGTCTTGAAGGTAAGAGTGACTTGAATCACCTGACAGAAGGCTAAGCCCACGGAACAAGTTTTGCCCAGACGCTATGGACCAAACAGGTGAGGTGTCTCTTCAGGATATAGCAGCTATGTTAGCTCAAATTAGACACGAGAAGCGGAATGGCCAGAAGACAAAAGAGTGTCTTTGTTCTATAGGGGTTTAAAGGACGATTTGAAAGACATGGTTACTCAAATCCTTGATCCTCCCACTGATTGCGAAGAGTTCATAGATCTGGTAGTCAAATTAAACCATCGCATAATAGAAAGAAAGGGAGAAAAAGGGAAGACAGAATTTAAATTCTTTTTACCTAAAGACAAGACAGGTCCTAAGCATGATGTCACACCTAGACAAGATTCTTCCGAACCAATGCAAATAGGGACAGTTAGGGGTCCTCTGTCCAAAGACGAAAGAGAGAAAAGGAGGAAGTTGAATCAGTGTATGTATTGTGGAAAATCAGGACACTTCGTCAAAGAGTGCCCAACTCGTCCCACAAGACCTAAAACTAAATCAGTCGATGTCAATGCTATTTCACAGGCGGAAAACTTGTGAGCTCGGTAGACCAGGAGGTCAGTTTATCGGGTAAACAGCTTAGTTTGGCCTCAAATGCTCCTGCTCCTGCCATCTCTCATAGTCATCTTAGTATGAGAGTTCTACTCCAATCCCAGTTAGATAACACTCATTCTTGGTCTGTGGATGTTTTGATAGATTCAGGAGCCACAGGCAATTTTATTGACACCCAATTGTTTGAGAAGTTAGGTCTGCAAAGAATTGAGAAAGAATCCCCAGAAATAGTCAGGGCCGTGGATGGAAAGGAACTGACCTCAGGCCCAATACAATATCACACAGAGAACTTAACTATGTTATGTGCAACCAAACACAGAGAAGATATAACCTTTGATGTTATTGACGCCCCTCAGTTTGGCCTGATCCTGGGTATCCCTTGGTTAGTCCTTCACAATCCTTACATAGATTGGGTTAACAGAACCATTCTCTTTAAATCCGAGTATTGTCATGCAAAATGCTTTAGGGAATCTCCAGGAACTGATCTCGTAGTTCAGGGCTATAACTTTCCTAAACAAATTCAGAGCGTCCTAACTATTACAGGGGTTCCCGAAGACTATCATGACCTATTAGATGTATTTGACAAAATCAAGGCCAATACCTTGCCACCGCACAGGGATTATGATTGTCAAATTGATCTCATCCCGGGAGCTACACTACCATGCAGCAGAATCTATGCTCTTACGGAGAAGGAAAACGAACATCTCCGGTCATACTTGGATGAATACCTTGCCAACGGTTTTATCCGACATTCTAAGTCCCCAGTCTCCTCTCCTTTATTTTTTATACCAAAGAAGGGAGGAGAATTGCGAACTTGCATCGACTATCGCGCAATTAACAACATGACAGTCAAGAATAGGTACCCATTACCATTAATCCCGACTTTGCTTGATCAGATAAAGGATGCAGCAATCTATACGAAACTAGATTTACGAGGAGCATACCATCTAGTAAGAGTCCGAGAGGGTGATGAGTGGAAAACAGCTTTCCGCACCAAGTTTGGACTATATGAGTATCAAGTCATGCCCTTCGGACTCTGCAATGCTCCAGCAGCATTTCAATTCTTCATAAATGAGGTTTTAAGGGAATTTCTTGATGTTTGTTGTATTGTCTATATTGACGATATCCTCATCTACTCCAAAAACACTTCTGAGCATGTGAAGCAAGTACGAGCCATTTTGAAACAGCTTTTGCAGAATTCTCTATTTGTGAAACTAGAGAAAAGTTTATTCCATGTTACCACCGTGGATTTCTTGGGGTATATCCTCACCCCTTCTGGCATAGAGATGGATAAAAAAAAGGTACAAGCCATAATTGATTGGCCCATTCCTAATAGTGTTAAACAAATCCAGAGCTTTCTGGGATTCGCAAATTTCTATAGGCGATTCATTAAGGACTTTTCACAAATAATCACCCCGATCACTAAATTATTGAGAAAAAACGTGAAATTTGAATGGGATGCTGAAGCTGAAAAAGCTTTTCAGAAATTGAAAATTCAATTTACTACTGCTCCAATTTTAAGACACCCTGATCCTTCTCAACCATTTATCGTTGAGGCCGATGCATCTCAATTCGCTATTGGAGGCATACTCTCCCAAAGAAGTACTAATACTGGCCAAATGCATCCGGTTGCCTTTTTCTCTAGAAAACTCAATCCTACAGAGCAGAATTATGCCATCGCAGATAGAGAATTGCTAGCCATTAAAGCTGTTTTCAAAGAATGGCGACACTACTTGCTAGGGGCCAGACATCCGGTGACCATTTACACTGACCACAGAAACCTCCAATCACTTAAGTCTGTAAAAGCTTTGTCGGCACGACAGTTAAGGTGGACTTTGTTTTTTAATGATTTTGACTTTATCATCACCTATCGGCCTGGAAAAGAAAACAATAAAGCGGATGCTTTATCAAGGATCGGAGGTAGTGATGATATGAACACAAGACAAGAGCCTGTGCTTCCAATAATCCCTGCTGAACGTTTTCTTGTTGGTCTAGTAGATTCAGATGTTGTATTAGATCTTAAAGAGGCATTCCAATCACAATCAAAGGAAACTTGGAGTAAAACCTATCCTTTGTTACAATGGAAAGAAAATGTTTTGTACATGAATAATCAAGTTTTTGTACCCATTGAATCTCTTCAAAAAAAGGTTTTACAGTTATATCATGATACGTCTCTGTCCATACATCCTGGAGTTACTAAAATGTATCAGTTGATTAAAAGAAAGTTTTGGTGGCCTTCATTGTATAAAGACATTCAACAATACGTTGATACTTGCACTGTTTGTAGTCAGAACAAACCTGTACATCATGCTCCTAGTGGTCTCCTATTGCCATTGACTTTACCACCTCAGCCTTGGCACACAGTGTCGTTAGATTTTATTGTTGAGTTACCCCGCTCCAAGACTGGATACACTACGATACTTACTGTAGTGGATCATTTCACTCGCTATGCTCATTTCATACCTCTTACTAAGCTTCCCACAGCTTCAGAATTAACTCAAATTTTCATGAAAGAAGTAGTGAAATTACATGGTATACCATCAGTCTTAATATCAGACAGAGGTCCACAGTTTATTTCCCATTTTTGGCGTAATTTGGGGAAGGCTTTGAACATGGAAATTCGTACCTCTACGAGTTACCACCCTCAAACTGATGGTTTAACTGAGCGCACAAATCAAACTGTAGAACAACTGTTACGGTGCCTGTTAGCCACTCATGATCAAGACTGGTCTGATGTTCTTTGGGCTGCAGAATTTGCATATAATAATGCTGACCATTCCTCTATTGGTATGTCCCCTTTCTTCTGCACTTTTGGTTATCATCCTAAGGAAATACTAGGATCAGATTTGTGTTCAACTTTAGTTCCAGCAGTTTCTGACTATGTAAAGGATTTAGTTGAGATTCAGCAAGAGGCCCAACAACATCTAGCTCAAGCCAAGGAAACCCAGAAAAGGTACGCAGACAAACATCGTTCTGAATCACCACTGTATTCCGTAGGAGACAAGGTCTGGTTGGCAACTAAAAATCTCAAATTGAAATGTCACAAAACTTTCCGCCCCAGATTTATAGGTCCTTTTCCTATTGAAAAAGTGATTAACCCTGTTTGTGTGAAGTTAACATTACCAGCTAGGTTTCGCATTCACCCTGTGTTCCACATCTCTTTGATTAAACCCTGTAATCCTGGAACCAGAAGTCTTAAAAATCCCCCAGCTGTAGAAGTTGATGGTACTCCAGAATTTGAGGTCAGAGCTGTTCTAGATTCCAAAAGAGTGAAAGGAAAATTGCATTACCTAGTAGACTGGAAAGGTTACGGTCCCGAGGAAAGAACTTGGGAACCATTGGTAAATCTGAAAAATGCTCCCAAAATTCTGAAAGTCTTTCATTCTAAGTACCCTAACAAGCCCAAACCAGTTCCAACTGTATTAGGAGGCATTCTACGAGGGGGGTACTGTCATGATATCAAGCCTGCACGTCAATCTCCATAGGAGTAAAAAACCTGTAGCCTGCATGTTTACACATAGGACTTATATTTCATTTGAGAAACCCACCCCTATCCCGTGCATCCTGCACTCCATGTGTAAGTGTTGGTGTAACTAATCTTTATAGTACATGATTGTGCATACATATTTCTGTGTTTAAACACTGAACTACTCTTGTGACTCTTGGCGGTGTAAGCTGGGGTCAATCCGTTTTTGTAAGTGTTAATTCGAAGTGGTATGCAATGTTTAAACTTAAGCTTAAAGCAATTGGTTTCAGCCACGTTCTGACAGACACGCGGAAATACGCGTTGGTTTGCTTTTCAGTAAAAAGCGTGCGCTCCGCTTCTGACTGAAAGACGCGTTTGTTTACATTTATCTCTCCGCGCTCGGAGAGAAACACAGCGTCAGGAGGCACGCGTGCGTCTCAACGCTTGGGTGTGGTTCCTCTATAAAAACCACACCCGAGCTTCTGGAAGACGCTTAGCCTTCCAGCCTGTCAAGAAGAAACATCGCGCTTCCTCGGAAGAGCTCCGGTACTATTCCTGGGCATCCTGTTTGGAGAGTTTGGAGAACAGCGTTTGGAACACTGCATCTGGAAAACGCTACAAGGGGATTACAAAGCTAAGTGCACCCTCGCTTCTTTTTTGGCGCCCATCGCTAGCTACCTTTTTGTAAAAGAACTACTTTTGGGACTATTCTCTCTGAACTCAAGAAGAGAATTCATGCAACTAGAAAGACATTATTTTATCGTGGTCAAAAGCGAATTTGAGAAGCATTTCTTGTGAACAGTGAATTCTGTTTGGGTGTTAAGAACCCTTCTGGTTGATGTATATTTTTGTTGCAATATGTGTCTTTGTTTGTAGTGTATATCTTTTAAGAATCTTTATACAGGGAATCAACCTATCTGAAAATGTGGAAGTGGTGAAAGACTTCACAGTTAGCAAGGAAGTAAGTGGATTGTGATAAAAGAGAAAGCTAAAGAACTTGGTTTAGGATTGCATTTTGTAGAATAGGTATAATTTTGCCTTTGTATCTTTGTAGTGAAGTTACTTCACCCAGCACTAAACTTCAAGAACTGAATATTCTTCATCATCACATCTCTGCTAAGCTGTATTGACACACTACACCACTTCCAGGACGCGAAGCCTTTCTTGGTAGATCGCAGGTAGGATATTTAACAGAAAAAGCGTCTCAGTTGTACTGTATAGGAGCTAGTTAGAGACAGAGTTAATCTTTTGAAGAATAAGACATTAAGGTGAGCTTGTTGCTTTGCAGGTCGACTACAAGAACTCACATTAGCGTCAGATCCGGCCTCTCTCCCTTTTAGCTATCCAGCATCTCGGCGTGTAAATCTACGAATCACCAGAGGTAGGATAGGTTTCAGGGAGTTTGGCTCATAGCGTCTCTGCAAAACCCGTCAAGCACCTTACAGGTAAGATAGCACAGTCTTGAAGGTAAGAGTGACTTGAATCACCTGACATTGGGACAAACTCAGGCGCTTGCTGCACGTTGACATGTTGTACTCTTCTGCCCTCCCACTGCCCAATTCCCACTGGCTCCCTATAACGGGCGAAATGGTGGTATGCAGATCGCTATCGAAATTCCAACTACACACGATTGGCGACCTGTTCCCCAATGGCCACGCTTTCACTATAACTGAAGACCCCCGCTTCACCGATCGCACCTTTATGGATACATTCATACTCGCAAGAGTACGGGCGCTGTTGAGAGCTACATTTCCCACATTCCCTCTTCCGCCTGATGATAATCCGGCGCTTACATCCATCATACAGAATGCATCGGGGGCTCACGTGGTGTCCAAACTCTACAAATCGTGCTTGTCCTCACGTCCCGTGTCGAATGAAACGGTCCGCGCTGCATGGGAACCAGATCTAGGCACACAGATTTCAGACGACCAATGGGAGGCGTGTTGTGCCATGACCAGGGAGGTCTCCATGAATAGCAGACACAAACTCATACACCTCAAATTCCTTCGTAGGCTATACCACACGCCGGCGCTTGCCCACAGAATTGACACCAACAGGCCTCACACCTGCCACAAATGTAACGCCCCTCAGGCCGACGTTGCACACCTTTCCTGGACCTGCCCGAGACTGTACACCTACTGGGTTGAGGTACACAAAACTCTGGGTGAAATACTGGATCTATCATTGACTGTCACGCCTGAGATTGCCCTGCTGGGTTTCGTGTCCAACTTCCCTTGCACCATTCGCAAATTGGCATCCATTTGCTTCCTGCTGGCCAAGAGAGAAGTTGCGCTGCTTTGGTGCTCGCGACGCGCTCCCACGGTCAAATCGTGGCTCAGGAGTGTGGCGTACTGTAATGTAAACAGTGTGGAATATTCGGAGCAGCCCCCCGCCTCCTCCCGCCCTGCAGACATCTGGGGTCCATATCGCCAATATCTTACGGGAAAAGCAATAAAGGCGCCCTCTCAGTCCCTACATCCCAACACTCCGACCGGGGTGGGTTAGATCGTGGGGCCCCCCTTCTTTGTACCCGCTCTGGTGTTGATTGAGCTGCGGCACGCTTCCGCCCCTTGTGGGTTGTGGCTAGGTACTTGTGGGCTTGGGTCTCCTCACCTCTCCTGGAAATAGGGCTGCTTTTTTCCTGTGGCTACAGGCTGTTGTACAGTGTTTGGTCCATTCCTCTGACCTCTAAGTCATCGGCCACATGTGTATGCTTTTGCTCATTGCCCGTATCCTAGTAGGGTGGCACAGGACATCGTCTGCTTTAACTGCAATGTGATTGTCGTCAACAGTAATGCTCATCGTCACACTAGATGAGTTGATGTGTTGGTCTTGCAAGATAACAAATATGATTTCTGTTTCTTTTATCTACCTTTTAATTTTCGTGCTATTAGTTTTAATTTATATACATTCCTGTTGCCTTATCAGAAAATGTTTCTACTGTTACATCCACAATGTCCTACTGCGCAATCCTACTGGACTCTTACATGTACAAATTGATATGTTGACTGTGATACCTGATATTCCTATGTACATGGTGTATATTCATTTTGTACTAATGTGGATTGCCTCAGCAGCCTCAATAAAATGCTATTAAAAAAAAAAAAAAAAGGATAGGATAAAGACTTTCGATGAGTTAAAAACTGAGTATGCGCTTAGCGATAGGGAGTACTTCCGGTACCTGCAGATCCGGCATGCGATAGGCTCGGTCTTCCCGACCGGTACCCTCATTCCGGAATCCTCACCCCTGGAAGATAGAGTGCTTGACGGCCACGTCCCGGACAGTACCATCTCTCTCATATATAAAAAACTCATAAATGACCGGACGGACCTTCTTCTACAGCTGCGGGAGGCCTGGACCAGCGATGGACTGGAGCTAGATGATGAGGATTGGCAGGCAACGATATCCTCTCCTAAAGAGATCGCTATCCCGGCCCGTCTTCGACTGGTGCAACTAAAAATCTTACACCGCGTGTATGTGACAGGCCCCCGATTGTTACATATGGGTTACTCTGTGGATGGACTGTGTAAGCGTGGGTGTGGAATGATGGGTACCTTCCTCCATATTCTATGGGAATGCCCCGAGGTAGTATCCTTTTGGAACCATGTGCATGATGTCATGAAAGAAGTAACGGGAGTTTCGATGTTGCCTGAGGCCCGTAGGTGTCTGCTGAATGCTCAAAAATTCCACGGACTCGTTAATTCTCGCTCCGGTGCCTTCTCGACTCACGGGTTCACACTCTGCGACTCTGGGCAATAGCTTGCTTAATCTCCACAACGGCCCCTCGCGGCGGGATGCCTGGCTTTCACCTTGTGGATACCCTGCCAGGGTTATCTCACAGGGGAATACCAGGACGGGTTCCCTAAGCAAGCGCGGAGATGCCCCAGGGTAAGTCGTGCGCTATATAAGTTTCATTCATTTAATTTCATTTCATTTCAATGTGTGGGAACCCAACGACTAGAACGTGGCTCAGACACAATGGGCCACTTTAGGGAATATGGTGGCCAAAAGAGATATTGCACAGCTGTGGGGGTCCTCGAGGGCACCCAGGCTATCAGCCTGGACAAAGAACATGGACTGGTGCATATTTCGAGAAAAAACGGGGTATGTCGCATGGGGTAGGCCCAAGAAGTGGGGGAGAATATGGAACCAGTGGAATCAGTATCGCGGAAGATCTGTACACCCCCTTTTGTAAATCCACCGGTGGTGCTGCAGTCCCCTTAGCCTGATGTTCCTTCTATGGTCTCGATTTTAGTTGGTACACTGATTGCTCGCTCTCTCTCCCCTTCCCCCCCCCTTTTCTGCTCACAGCTTCATCTACTGATGCATAAGAATCTTCAGGTGCGGTTCTCCCCCTCCCAGAGGGGTCACTCATGTATATAATTCCTGTCTTGTCTCGCTAGTTATATATCGTTTTTCTTTATTATTTCTTTTGTTTGTCTTCACTCTTATAAAACAAAAAAGAAAAACCTTGATTTCTCCTGTGTCTCAATATGCATAGATATGACATGTAAGCTTAATCGCCGCCAGACCCCGGGTTGCCGGCTGAAGCGCTGTGTAACTGTATTATTCTATGCATTTGTCTATATTGGAGACGGCCGGCCCTGGTGGTTGTGAGCTTGCTATTGTGTTATTATAACTGTCAATAAAGGTTTTAAAAAAAAAGAAAAAGAAAGATCCTTTTGGTATCATTACTTTCCTCTTCCTGAGTCCTTTCAAGATAAAGGTACTCCTTTCTCGACTTTTCCTGAGTTCTACGTCTTGCAACTTCAAGAACATTTCTTGGATATCCCCTCTGTCTAAACATGACAAGTAGCCTGTCAATCTCTTCATTCTTTAGCGCTTCAGTGGAGAAAATTCTTCTTGCTCTCAACATCTGGCTGTACAGGAACTCCATTTCGATCTGGAAAAAAGACCTCTCCTAAAGAAACTCAAGCTGGATCCCCTAGACGAGAAAAACTACTGTCCCATCCCCTGTCTGCCTCTACCTGCAAAAGTCCTTGAGAAGGCTATGAACTCAGAACTAATATCATACCTAGAGACCAATAACATCATTGACACTACTCAACATGCCTTTAAATCGTTACACTCTACTGAGACAGCCTTGATTATGGCAGTAGAGGAAACACGCAAGTTGATGGATGGTGGAGGAAGGGCTGCGTTGGTCCTGCTTGATCTAACAGCAGCCTTCGATACCGTGAACCATGCGGCATAAATACGAAGGCTACAGGATGGTAGATTCAGTGGTACAGCTCTTGCCCTCCTCTCTTCCTTTCTATCGTCTAGGGAACAAGTTATTATTTGGGATGGATATCGGTCCAAGGTATTCACACTTCCCGGAGGAATCCCACAAGGCTCTGCCTTATCCCCTATGCTCTTCAATATATATGTAGCCCCTCTGACTAGACTAATAAAAAGTTACGGCTTTACGCTGGTGTCATACGCTGATACTCTGATGACACACAGCTTATAGTGTTGGTAACACAGTCAGTGGATGCTATGGCTGCCCAATTCTCCAAATGTATTTCCGCCCTGATGACCTGGATGAACGCCAATTTCTTAAAGCTGAACGTAGATAAAACCGAGGTGATAGAGTTTGGCCAGAAAATCTCGGTCTGGAACCAATTATGATGGCCAACTGCAGCCGGTATCTGTCCGGCTCCGGTCCATAAAGCCAGGAACCTTGGTCTTATGGTTGACAAAGACCTCACTTGGGCTCCTCAGATTAACCAAGTCCCATCAGCTTGCTTCTTCATGCTAAAAGGCCTGAGGAAGATTCTCCCATTTATCCTGCTTTCTTTGAGGAAAACAGTGGTAGCAGCCACAAATCTGTCTAGAATTGACTATTGTAATGCTCTCGATCTAGGAGCAGGTGCTGCTCAATTCTCCAAACTTCAGTCAATTCAGAATGAGGCAACTAGAGTACCGCTCAAACTACCCAAAACAACATCCTACATCAACCAGTATAAAACAACTTCACTGTCACCAAGTGCGGCGATGTGTTGATTTTAAGACTCTATGCCTGGTGCACAAAGCCCTGTTTGGTGGTGGGGCCAAGGATGTGCAATCCTTGTTTTTTCGATATGTACCATCACGATCTTTAAGATCAGCCTCCCTTGGTCTAGTATAACTCCCAAAGATCAAGAGAGCAAGGTGTGGAGGCAAAAGCTATTCCTTTTTAGCATCCAAACTTTGGAACTCATTGCTCACACACCTGAGACTTCTGCTAAACAGATCTGTCTTCAGGAAGGAAATTAAAACATGGCTCTTTTCCCAACCCTGAATATATCATCTACTGTTTTTGCATATCACCTAGCGCCAAGACGCCTCAGCAGTAGTTCGCTCTACAAATACCTTCAGTCAGTCAGGCATTTCAATGCACCGGGGTGGCCACTGTTAAAATGTAATATCTTGTTGGTAGAAGTGGGTTTTCTGTGGGTCCTGGTGGTTAAGATTTCTTCTTGGAATTCCAATTGCATACAGTACACCTATACTTGGAGTATAGTGCTGTTCGCTCCAGGTATAGGTGAACTGCAAGTTACACTGGCTGGTGTTCAATTTTTTCATGAACAGCTCCAGATCTTTCTCACTGCCCTCCCAAAGAATAAATAGGTTGTCAATAAATCTGGTCCATATAACCACCTGTCCCATAAACATGTTGTTCTCCTTCTCCCACCACCCCATGAAAGGATTCACGTAGGTGGGGGCGAAGGAGGTGCCCATTGCCATTCCTTATTCTAGCCTTTCCCGTCAAATGTGAACATGTTGTGTGTAAGACAGTATTCCAGCATGTCCAATCGCATTTGTGTATGTTTTAACCACTCTACTGGCCGATCTTTCATAAAGCTCGTGCAGGCCTGTATTTCCATTGCATGTCCGATTGGAGTATACAATGAAACAACATCCATTGATACCATGATGTACTCTTTTTTTGCAAGGGATGTCGTTTCATTTTTTCAAAAAATCAGTGCTGTCCTTTATGTAAGAGGAGAGCTTGATCACATATTCCTGTAAGAATAAGTCAAGAAATTTGGAGCTTTTCTCTAGTAGGAATCCAATGGAGCTTACTATTGGCCTTCCGGGCGGGTTTACTGTACTTTTGTGAAGTTCGGGCAATAGATAAAAAGTTGCCATTCTTGCATTCTCTGTTCGTAGATATTTTAATTCCTCCTAGTCCAATAAGCCTCTCTCAGACCAACCCTTCAATTTCTGATGGTATTCCGCTTCCAATTTGTTTATGGGATTTGTTTATAAACTGGTGTAGTGCGGTGGGTTATTCAATTGTGGCCTCCTTGACATATGTGGTTTGGTCCATAAGGACGATGTTAATGAGTACAGGATTATTTTTTAACTCATTGATGTCATTCCAATCCCTTGGCGAGAAATTGCTCTTAGTGTGGTCAATTTTCTAGTCTTTTTGAATATTGTGCAAGTCGTCGAAGAACAAGTTCGTGAAAGAGATCCAAGGGGTTCTCTGGCGGAAGCTGTGGACAGAACTTGCTTCCAGTTCTCAATCCACTACGTACATGTTCATTTGTCATGAGGTCCATGTGCTGAAGTTTCTCAATTGGTTGATTCATATTGGGTTCCCCTACCGGTAAGTCCACTATACTATTGGTCTGATCTAGTTCTTGAATATTTAATAATTCAGGGACATCTGCAATTTGGAATGAACAGCGTCTGCTAGTCTCTGTTATTTGTTGCATTCTTGTTTTCTGCCTCATTTGATGGAATTTATGTAACTTCAATTTCCTCAAATATTTACAAATTTCTATTCTCGTAACTACAAAGTCCAGACAAGCTATTGGGCAGAATATTAGGCCCGAATTAAGCAGGGGCATTTGATTGTTGTTCAATGTTACCAATGAAATATTAATTACCAGGGGTTTTGAGTTCATATCAATTGTTTTTCCATTCATTTCCAATTCTGGTTCCTTCCTCTGCCTCTTCCTCTTCCCCCTTCTTGTTCGATATCCTCTTTTGGATGTCCCTGTTATGTTCAGCCCCTTCCTCCTTATCTCGTTGTCATTCGGAGTAGTCCTAGTTCCTTGTGAAAATCCAGTTTCTCCCTAGGTGTTTAATGCGCGCTGGATCCAGCGTCTGAGCTCACTTTCACTTTGTGTTGATCGTGTAATTGGAGTAGATTTATCTTTTACTCTCAAGCTGTCAATTTTTTGGGCGAATGTGTAAACTCAGCCATACTGGTAATCCAGCCTATCTCTCGTGAATTTTCCAGCTTTTCTTTCCAATATTTCTTCATCATATTTCTGTAAGAACTTCTCCATCGTACTAAGTTGATCTTTTAGGGTGCCATCCTCCTTATGTTTCTCTAATTCTTTATTAATTATCTTGATTTTCTCTGACTGTAACTTCATTTTTCTTCTTGCATGCTCAATGAGTGTCTTTGTCAATCTCACTGAGCATTCCTCTGTATTTATTTTCCGTACCAATCATTGATTAAATCCTCGTCCATATCCCCATAAGTTGGCAGTAGCATTATCCTAAGACCCCTTTGTATTCTTTTACATTCCAAATATTTGGTAAGGGATGTCATTTCCTACCATTGTTTGGCTTCTGCACGTTGTGCACGCTCCAAATCCCTCGTGAGTTGAGTAGCTGTTTTATTTTTTCCATTTTTAGCATTTTCTGATCCCCCAGGGATTATGTCAACCTGGAAGGTACGCTCTGCAGCCAATTTCCACTCTGCTTGTCTCTCCTTCATTTCCTTGGACTGGGCTTTTCTGTCATTCGTTTCTCTATGTTAATAATTTGTGCTTGATTTGTTGATTGGGCTGTTTTTTAGTGCTGCGCTTTGAGTAACCGTATATTTATAAACGTTTTTTCAAATGTTCCCAATGAGGCGCAATGTCACAAAATTGTAACCTTTCTTTTGTCTGGACCTAGGTGAGATACGCTTTCAGTTCTCACAAATCATTCCTTTACTCCATGCCGGGTTTTGCTAATGCCATTATGCTTCTTTGTTCCTTGAATGTCGACAGTGCTTGTTTGGGCTGCAATAGCGATCACTGCCGAATGGCGGAACTCTCCCTCCTTTTATACACGGCTACAATCTTAAGCGCGCACTTACACATCGGCTGGTTGCGACTCCCCGAGCACCCTCCGGTTTCCATGTCAGTCACTCCCTTACCTTCATGCAGTGTGGCAGTCTCTGCGTGTCAAACGCTTCTGCTGCTCCTTTCCGATTCACGCCGGTCAATGGAGGGCTGCAGTATGTCCCTTGTCTTTTGCGCAAATCCCCTTCGGATTACCGTGCTCTTCATGCTGCAGTGCTCTGCTGTAACTCTCCCGAAGGGCAGAGCGTGAATTATATCTCCATTGGATGTTCCTTCTCCTGGACACCCGTTCCTACGACAGCACCCGTCCAACAAGCACAAGGAAAAACCCCGACTTCCAGGTCAGTTTTTTACAAAAATGATCTATTTATTTAAGGCTCAAATAATAGTCAATAAAAATGGTCCTTTGCTGTACAAACCGGGACCAACGCGTTTCGGCAAGTTGCCTTCTACTGTCCCTTTTCCATGTCCATAACCCCTGATTGCAACTAGAGCAATGCCTTTCTTAGTTTTTCTTTGGCAAAAAATCCCAGCCATAAGTGATTCACTTCATCACATTTCAAAGAGAAAATCTTATAACATTCGTATTATCATGTTCTAAAACAACTCAATATATTTTTTTATTTTATTTTTTTAACCTTTTTTGACCCTTTTCATTCCATTGTTGTTCCCCTTAATATGATAAATTTTGTGTTTTTTTACCAACAGCACGCATGTTTTTACACTGCATTTTATCACCATACAAGGGCTAAAATAAATAAAATATATTAAGTCACAAATCCATTATTGCACAATTTTGTTTTATTTACTGTTACACTGATGTAATAATATATTATGTTTATTATGTATCTAAAATTTCTTTGTGATATTGGTTTAGATTTTGGCACAGTTTTTGGAACTTTCTATTTATTTTATAGCTCTTGGCTATTATTTCTAAGTAATCTAATCCTTTGTTTTTTATGAAGAGTTTGACTTTAAATTGTAGCATGTCGTACATTCTTTTGGTTTGTTTGCTAAGCTTAGGTGTAATTTGGCTAACAGATTGCTCCATTCATAGCTGTTGGTAGCGTTATTCTTTTTGTAATTTGTCTATAAATTTATAGAGTGCAGGTTGGGTACTGCCTAATGTGAATTGGAAGGCATTGTGCCATCCTGCCACTGCATTGTTTGTTTTGGCTTCCTATGCCAAAGTGCTATCATAGACATTTCGTCATGGTATTTGGAATTTGAATTGGCAACTGTGTGCGAAGCGATGTAGTCTGCCAAACCATGTGTCTTTGAAAAAATCCACTTGTGAGCTTAGTTTGTCTGTATTTTGTGGGTAGAAAGGTCTCTCTTGTAGTAGATTGTAGTGGGTAGCTGCCTACCTCTGTGACAGGGACATAGGCTAGTGCTAATATTTATGTATTATTTCAAAGGGCAATTGTCTGATTGTAGTATATTCTACACTAAGTATAGTTTGTTGGAGGTACCTCCATATTCTTTTATTTAAATGATAGTAACGGCCTTGTATGGTTGTGTTGGGGTAATTTTTTTAATTGGTTGAATTATAGTTTGCTCAAAGTCTATGGTTATTTTTTGTAGTCAGTAGTTTTTTGTTTTATGTTTGATGTGGTTTAGGAGTGTGTAATAAGTGCTGCTTTATTTGGCAGTAGTGCATATATAAAAAGGACATTTGAATTTTCATATTCACCATGTATGGTGTATATCTGAGTGAATGGTGTGGAACTAACTTTGAAGGTCTCATCCATCATCCAGGTCTGACAATGGCTTAGTTTTAATAAGTTGTCTGCTGTAGAGAAAAATAGGATTAGAGTATAATTTTTTAATTCTCATATAAAAGGAAAGATTCCTCATTATGTGTCATTGTTAGGGATTTCTATGTCTTGGTATCTTCTAGGGGCAGGAGAAGTATTGCTGATATGTTTTTAGTTTGTGCAATTGAACATTTTAAAGTGGGTATGGGTGGTAGTTGGCCTGTGATGAGATTAGGACTTCGGGTAGTATATCTTTGAGGATTTTGGTTGTGAGTTCCTGGGAGCTAGTGCTTCCTGCAATACCCCCCTCATTTCTATTTCCGTCACATTTGGGGGTGGTTGTTTTCTCTTAAATAAATTGTAATACCATCATTATTTAATGGCTCTCCGATAGCATGAATAATTTTTCTGGTTTGTGATAGTTATTTTTTTCCGGTAGATTATCACTTTTGGAAGTCGTGTGTGTTTATTTCATCTGTAAGGGTCTGATGAGAGAATCAAGCAGAGTTTTCCCCTCTTGCAGCGTGTGTTGTTTTTGAGGAGTAAGGAACCTTATATACAGGTGCTGTACACATGGCTTCCTTGAGGGTGTTGTAGGCTTTCCAACAGGCCTCTGTCCAGATCACCTTTTTGGGCGGCTTCTTAACCCCTTCTCTGCTCATGACAAAACCACGCCCTCATGAGCCACGGGCAGCGTGTGCTCAAGACGGCGTGGTACCGTCATGCTGCGCCCGCTCCGCCAACGTGACACCGATTCCCCATCTGTGCGGGCGAATTAGTGAGTGGGCAGGGTCATGACGGAACCACGCCATCATGAGCACAGCTAGCCCGTGACTCAGGACGGTGTGGTTCCATCACGAGCATGGCACCCCCCAACCCTCCACCGCCGCGGTGTAATTAGCACCACGGCCAAGGGGTTAATATTTAATTTTATTTATTTTAGTGTTTTATAGAGCGCAAACTTGACCCATGAGGGTATCAGAGCACTTTACAAGATATACAGAGGAGTAAAAACAACGTTCAGGTGCAGAAATATGCATACAAAAACTGTACAAGGGGATGGCGATGGGCCGGGTGTAGGGAACATAGGGATACTGTTGATACACAAGACGATTACAATCATTTTAAAGTTGGTAAAAGATAGGAATAAAGTAATAAAACAATAACAATTAAAATAAGGGCCCGAAAATTCTCTGCGGGGAGAGTTGGTGATCTGAGGGAGATGCACTAGTCTTAGAAACATCAGACTTGTGGTCAGGCATTAGACAAGGAATTTACCCATGAGGAAGGCTTTGACCTCCTTCTTGAAAAGTGCTAGAGAGGGGATTCTTCTGATGATGGGTGGGAAGGAGTTTCAGATTCTAGGAGCTGCCCTTGTGAACGTCCTATTATAGGTTCTTTTTTTCTGGAAGAAGGCGGGTTGGAGTAAGAGGTTTCTGGTGCACCTGGAGTTCCTGCTTCCTCCAGATACCACATTTTTTGTGGAAGATAAGCAGGGGAGTTTGAGTAAAGAGCCTTGTGTGTGTTGCATGCCAGTTTTAGCTGAATTCTGATGTTGGACTTGGCCGTTTTTGCAGCGTCATCCCTGAACTTTTTGCCTCCCTCCTATATTTTTTCCGACCTGTTGTTGGCTATTTTATGACTCTGGGCACTTTACCACTGCTGATCAGTGCTAAAGTGCATATGCTCTCCCTACTGTAAATTAATGTATGTATTGATTAGGGGTTCCATGATTGGATATTTGGTTTTCTTGTCAGACCCTAGGACAGTGCACTGAGTGTGCCCAGGGCGTGTAATTCCAAATGCTGCTAGTGGGCTTGCAGCACTGGTTGTGCCTCCCACAGAAGCGGCCTTGTAAAACGTGTCTAAGGTCTGCCATTGCAGAGCCTGAGTGCAAGCTGGTACTGTCATGCTGACTGGGCAAGTGCACCCTCTTGCCAGTCCCTAAACCTTCCCTTGACTCCATATTAGTCACCTCTATGATAGGCCCACGGACAGGGTGCATTGTAAGTGCAAGGTAGGAAAAGCCCTGATGTGTGTGACATGTCCTAATAGTGAATTACAGCCATTTTCGTTTTTCACTATTGCAAGGCTACCTGTTCTCCATAGGCCAGAGTGGGCTGCAGGATTGTTACATGTTTATAATCCTAGCAGACTCAGAGAACATGGTAGAAATTCGAGTTTAGTATGCCTGAACTCAGAATAATAAAATACATCTTTTAGTGAAGTTTATTTTAATATTTTGTGTTTGCAAATACCACTTTTAGAAAGTCAGTATTTGCTTGCCTAACCATTTGAGCCTGCCTCTGCAAGGTTGTGTATTCCGTGTCTGGGTTTGTGTGTGACAGGGCTGGGGAATTCCAGGAGGCAGCCTGGGGCTGCCCGGTGGTGATTAGGGAGATCTGCATCTAGATGGGATGGAGGAGTTGCACCTGGGACATGAATAGGGCTGGGCCTTCCCTCTACAATGCTGGCTCCACCCCCTTTGGTGTGTCTGATGTCTCTTCCCTGCACACTGAAAGAAGAGAAGGAAGTCTGTGAACAAAGTGCTCCAGGACTGTACTTGCCTTCCACAATGCTGGCTCCACCTCCTTTGGGGCGTCTGATGTGCCTGCCCTGTTCTGTGAAAGGGAAGGAGAAGTCTGGTAAACAGAGTGCTTTAGAACTGGCTTGAACTGGGCACAGGCCCCTCTCCCCTCAGAGGACAAAGGATTTTGGGGTGTAAGTATGAGGACCCTGATCCCATGAAATTTGATCACTCCTGGAACTGACAAGACGAAACCTCTGCTGAGTAGAAGGAACCTGAAGAAACTGAGGAGAGACTGTTCCCAAGCTGAAGTACTGCTTGAGGGATTGGCCTGCAGTGGTTGCCTGACTGCCAAGGAGAGGAGACAGGACTTTGTGGACTTTACCTTTAATTTTCAACATGTGCAAAGATCTCCAAGGGCTTGGAAGAGAGCTTGCCCCCTGACCAAAGTCCCAGGACCCGTAGACTTCACCAGCCTTTGTGAATTGCTACTGTTCCAGTGGCTACAGAGGCAGGGAGCTGTGACCAACTCTCACGACCGGCCTGGTGTCCTGTAGGCACCGCATTCAGCAACGTTCGCCTCGAACAACCCAAGCTCTGCGCTCACTGACTACATCTCGACACCGTCAACGAGCCGTAGCCTGCACCCAATTGGAAGGACACCGAGACGTGCAACGCCTCGCTACACCAAATCGAAGTAGTCTGACCGACGCGGTCACTGCTGCTGACTTCGAGTCCTGTGATCGCACCGGAGTTGGGCACCGCTTCGCACGCTTTGAGACGCACCGCACGACTCGCACCGCTGTTCGGACTGATCGACGCCAGCTCCCGGAATCTGGCTTGTTCGCTGCACCGTAAAGCTGGAAGCACCGCAACGAGCAACATCCGCCTCGAACAACGCAAGTTCTAAGCTCACCGACTCCGTCAACGAGCAGTTGCCTGCACCGCGACTGGAAGGACACCGTGACCTGCAACGCTTTCTTTTTCTACACCGCGATGAACCTCAGAACCAGCTCGCACATCCGTGCCTGCCGCCTCAAGGAAAAGGTACTGTGACTGAGTCTGTCGACATTTGAGTGTGCCCGGACCGCCGCAGTCTGCTGGCTTTGTTAGACTCTGTGTTCTTTTCAGCAATGCTGTAGCCGGACAAGGCTACCGACCCGCACAGAACCTTGAATTAAGCCTTTTTAACCTGAACTCTTGAAACTTAATAGTACTGTGGATTCTTTTTGTTGTTTATTGGTCTTGTGGTAACTCTATATAAAGTATACTTATTTTTTATATAAAACCTGTGTGGTGTCCATTTGTAGTGTTGTCACTGGGTTACTGTATGTGGTCGCAACTGCTTAACTTACATCGCCTCTGAAATAAGCCTTGACTGCTCGCGCCACGCCACCTAGAGGGTGAGCAGGGGTTATTTTCAGAGAGTTATTCCCTTGCCCTGACTAGAGGAGAGGGTCCCTGCTTGTCACAAGTACCTACCTGTGCCTAACATTGGAAGTCAAGCGGAAAGGATTTCGAATTTGCATTTGTGACTCATGTACAGTGATTGGTGAACACTACTTAGTGAGTGTAGATCATAATGCAACCACGTACTTCTGATACTTGTTTTTGCCAAAAATCTCCATTTTTTTTTAATCATGCCTTTTCAGTCAGAATGGAAAAGGCAGCATCAATTGCATCTATTGCCGATTTTAAAACTTGTGTGGGGCAGACTTGGGGGGCTTATAAGCTCGCTACTATACATTGTGACCTACCTCCTTCTCTGTTGGGCATAAGGGGTGCTAATTGGGACAGTTAAAAACGGGGCTCCACGAAAGACATTAAGGCCTCCAGCGTATGCTCCCCGGTCCACCACAGCGTTTGCTGATTGAGTGGAGGGAGCGCCACGCCACAGTTTACTCACTTCCAGTGGGGCAGTTTAGGCCGCCATCTTTGTGGAAGAGACGGTCTAGTCATTGCTATAAAGGCAGGAGTGGAGCGGACGCGAGTCTAACAACATGGTCAGCTGCGTGCACAAGCTTGCCATTCCTTCTTAACTTTTTAAAATAATTGCATTTTGTTTATAGTCATTGCATTTTCGCCGATTTTAAAATTTGTTTGGGGCAGACTTGGGGGGCTTATAAGCTCGCTACTATACATTGTGACCTACCTCCTTCTCTGCTGGGCATAAGGGGTGCTAGTTGGGACAGTTAAAAACGGACCTCCACGAAAGACATTAGGGCCTCCAGCGTATGCTCTCCGGTCTCTCTGATTGAGTGGAGGGAGCGCCACGCCAAAGTTTACCCACTTTCGGTGGGACAGTTTAGGCCGCCATCTTTGCGGAAGAGATGGTCTAGTCTTTAGCTGCACTTGTAATAAATGGATAGATGGATGGACGTGGAAGTGCAGCGGGCGCGCCAGCGGCGGGCCTAAGGCAAGCCCGTCTGCACCCATTCGCGCTCATTACGCTATCAGAGCCAGTCACCCTGTCTGTTTGGAACCAGGTATGAGATAATCAACTAGACAATTACTTGATTTAATTTTTGAAAATGGGTGCGACCACTCTCTGGAGGTGTCTAGGATCATGGATCCATGGACATGCTTGAAATGTAAGACTCAGATTCCTTTCTGGGCTACAGAGAAGAGAGTCGAGATAGCCAAAGGAGAGGGTCCTCAAGATCTTATCAAAGGTGGTTTGATAAATGCACGTTCATTAGGCGGGCATGTCCTCGAGGTCCGGGAGTTGATTATGGAACACGATTTGGACTTTCTAGGTATAACGGAATCCTGGCTAACAGAAGACTCAAACCCTAACATTGCAGTCGCTCTGCCGCCAGACTTCACTATATGTAGGGTGGATAGGAAAAGTGGGAGAGGGGGAGGGATCGCGCTGCTGCATAAGAAGAAATTGCCTTGGAAAACTTTTTCGCTCCCAGGCATCAGTGGAGCTGAACATATGGGCTTCTGCTGTAGCATTACTCATACTTTCTCCTTCTCAGGAGTATTGGTGAAACCGACCTCCAGGTAATAGTAAGGCCTTCCTGGACTCCCTCGGCGACGCGCTTAGCGAGGTGATGCTTAGGTACGGCAATTTCACTCTCCTTGGTGACGTAAATTTTCACTTAAAATCTAGTGATAGTCTTGAGGTTCTTCCTTTTGTGGAAACAATCCAATTGTTGGGGATGGAACAAATGGTCCAGGGGCCAACCCATAGGGCAGGGCACACACTGGACGTAGTTTGTACCAACCTTAGTACCCTTCAGATTGGAAAGATATCCCCACAGATCTGGTCCGACCACAGTTTCATCCCACTATATATCCTGATTCCACGGAAGGGGCATAGACAGGGGAAGCTAGCGGCAGAGCCTTCCAGGAAAGAGTGGCAGTGCTTGCTTACAAACAACTTGCTACAAACAGTGGCACAAGACAAGGTTCCCATCCTCACTGGAGTCCCTGGGGAGGACTCGAGTAGGTTCTAGGCTTGGATGACGGCGATAGGGGAGGAATTGGTCCCAGCCGGTCGTCCAGCGGGACAAAAACAAAGCAAAAGGAAACCTCATAAAGATCCCTGGTTGTGGTAGAGAGATGGGTACATTTCTCCATACAGTGTGGTCGTGTGCCGGGCTGCAGAGGTTTTGGTCTGGAGTGTGGGACTGTCTGTCTGAGGTGCTGGGCTGGGTGCTCCCCCGTTCGCCACAGTTGGGTCTTCTCCATGTCATGGAACAGGTGGGGGGAAATATCTACAAACGTCATCTGCTGTTGTTGGGCCTTACTGTGGCCAAGAGAGACGTGGCCCGAGCCAGGAAAGACCCCAGGGCCTTCTGGTGGGAGTGTGGAAAAGGGGATTGGACTTTTACATGGGACTAGAACGCCCGATCTTTGCAGCCAGGGGCTGCCCTCTGAAGCATTATAAAATTTGGAAGAGATGGGCGGATTATCGAGGACTGTGGCTGGAACCGCTAGCACCTGATCGGCCTGAGGAAGGGCGCTTGGACGTTGATTCCGGGGCATGAGACATACACACTGTACGCTTCTTACTGTATTTGTATTTGGGATTTGTTTAGATGCTGTGCAAGGAGTGGGAGGGGGGTTCCGGGTTGGAGGAGTGGGAGGGTGGAGGGAGGGGGGCCTTAGTTGCATTTCTTTCTCTTGAACTGTTGATTGAATTGCTTGACTGTGATTCCTACTCTAATGCTCACAGCTCCTCCGATTCCCGGGATGCTGTGCTTGTTATGCAATTTATCAACGCCAAAATAAAATCTTGTTCTGAAAACAAAAATAAAGATCTCTGGTTCTCTAAAGAACTAGAAGAACTCTACCTGCAATCCAAGAAGTTGGAACGCAGATGGAGAAGGGGATATGAGGAACCCAACCGTCTGATCTTCAAAAAGTTTAGGAAAACTAACCATGTAGCCATCAAGTTAGCAAAAAAGTCTCATTTTCTCAACAAAATTGCCAGGACAAAACACAATCAAAAAGACATTTTTGCTATTGTAAAATCATTTATTGACCCTAATGGATTGTATGTGTAAATTCTCCGCACTCAAAATTTATGCGAAGATATTGCAATCCACTTTGATCAAAAAATTAAAATGATTCAAAAGAACTTTGTGAACCACGACCACTTGGAGCCTTTAGCGGCACAGGGGACTCCTAATAGCGATGGAAGAGCAGGCCTCCAAGCTTTTGAACCGGCCACTCTTGCCAAGACCAAGGAAGCTATTCTGGCCTGTAAATCAGGTTCTCCAATGGATGCTTGCCCACCGCTGCTGCTACATCACATAATAGATATCGTCAGCCTGGTAATAAATGAGATTGTGAACTCCTCTCTAGCCACAGGGACAGTCCCAGACAAATGGAAATTTGCCATAGTAAAACCCTTAAAGAAGAAACCTAATGTTGATTCCTTAGATCTTACCAACTATAGACCAATATCTCTGTCACCCGTATTGGGGAAAATTACCAAGAAAATTGAACACAAGGAGCTTGCAGATTATCTAGAAATGACAAAGGCTCTTCATCCCCGTCAATCTGGCTTCCGACCGAAATACTCTACTGAGTCGGCGTTACTAGAGATAACAGATACCATCAAATTTATCTTGGATGAGGGAAAGAAGGCAGTCCTGATGCTTTTAGACCTGTCAGCAGCGTTTGATTCGATCTCACATAAAATCTTGCTTATCAGATTACGAGCATGTGGCATATCAGATCAAGCTTTGTCATGGATAACATCTTTCTTGACTAACAGGACACAATCTATCGCGCTAGGATCATTCAGGTCATCAGCACAAGTCATCTCTACAGGGGTGCAGCAGGGGGCTTCTTTGAGTCCTCTGTTGTTTAATGTATATATGGCCCCTCTCGTCTCACTGATATCCAACTATGGGATTGAGATAACATTGTACGCCGACGACACCCAATTGATCCTCTCCCTGGATAAGACCACCACCAAGGCATAGGGAAATTTAAAAAACTGTCTGAAGGCAGTGTTGCAATGGATGAGGGAAAACCATCTCTGTTGCAATACCAGCAAGACCGAAATCTTACCAATTGGGAAAGGCAATCTTTTTCATCCAAAGGATTGGTGGCCAGATGACACCACAGCACCGCCATCAACTGTGGAAGTGGCCAGAAACCTAGGCATCTGGTTTGACTCCGGCCTTTCCTTTGAGCCCCATGTCCTGAAATTGACCGGGACCTGTTTTGGGTTTATAAAAACCTTGAGAAAGTTTTTCAACATGATTCCCCTGGTGGCCAAAAAGATAGTGGCAGTGGCCCTAATATCATCGAGACTGGACTACTGTATTAGTCTCCTTGTGGGAACTAATAAAATCAACCTAAGGAGACTACAGGTAGTCCAGAACGCGGGAACCAGATTGGTGTTGGGTCTTCCACGCAGGGCCTCGGCCACAGCTGCATTGCAATCCTGCATTGGCTACCAGTCTGCAAGAGAGTTCTGTTCAAACTGCTTCTAATAACATTCAGAGCCTTTCATCAGCTAGGTCCCGGATATCTTTCAGCAAGATTCAAGCCGTACACCACGACAAGAATATTTAGGTCTACTACGGCTAACCTGCTTAGTGCCCCAGCATTTTAGCTAGTCACAGAGGTGGAAGGTTAGCAACCGTCCTGTGAACCAAAGCTTGGAACAGCATGCCCAATGAACTGAGGGCCACTAAACAAGAGGGGAAGTTTAGAAAACAGTTAAAAACGTGGATCTTTCGGCTATCAGTGGATTGCTGCCAAAAGCTTATTTAGGCTTATGTCATCCTTCTGATCTTTTGTTGACAGTGCCAGGAGACTCCGTTAGGAGTGACAGTTCGCGCTTTATAAATGTTCTTTTCATTTCATTTCATTTATTGACTGTGATTGGGAGGAAGAGAAACTAGAAAGCTACACCAACAAACAGCTCAGGAGCTTCTGAAAAAATGTAAACATTTCCGTGACCAGACTCTCCAGAAGGGAGCAGTTCCAAAGGGCGCTGAGGGCCTTGGACGAGGCAAGGGGTGCGCCCTCACCAGTGGGTAGCAGTGTTTCTGTCCCAGGTCTCTCCCCAGAAGAGTTGGCAGACAGGAAAGAATACAGGAGGCATGAAATGGAGATGGCCAAGCTCAAATTGAATGGGCAACTGGAGCTAGAAAGCAAGAAGATGGCTCTAGAGGTGGAGTTAGAAAGTAAGAAATTGGCTCTAGAGGAAAAGAAAATGCAGTTTGAGCATGACTTGATAATGAGGAAGCTTGATTTGGAGTTCGAGAGGCTTGAGGCCATGAGTGTTTCAGCCCAGCAACAAGAAATGTGTGTAGCTCAGAGATTGAGATTTGCTGAGTTGGAGGTGGAGTCCAGCTCAGCTGGAATCAGCCAAATTGAATTTTCTAGTGCTGAGGGAGTAGTACACACGCCCAGAGATGAGGCACCCAACTTGGAGGGGGTTAACATACACCAAGAGGTTCAAGGACGTGAGGTATCTCCAGTAGTGCGCATTGCCCCTGAAGGGAATAGGGTAACTGGCGTAGGGGTTCATGGTCCTAGTAGTGGGAGGGACACTCTACTGACTCTAGATGAGAGGTGCAGGGAGAGGGGTTCCCCCAAAGCTGAAGTATTGTATGTGAGTGTGGAGACCGCCCAGAAGAGTGTGGGTTGTGTGACAGAGACAGTCAGATACTGTCTTGCCAATCTCAGGAGAATGGTGTGGGGTACGTGTCTGAGGCACTGGATGGTGAGGTGAAGCATAGATTGGTTAACACTTGTAGGGGGCTGTGTGATCCAATTGTGGGAGAGCATATTGTAAGTTCCTGTTTTCCAGAGCCAGTTTTCCTGTTGGAGAGTGAGTTCTCTGACCCCAGGAAACTCACGTTGGAGGCAGACCTTTTGGTGGATTCCAGAGGGTCTGAAGAAGCCTTTAGGAGTGAGTCCAATAAGAGTGGCTCAGGTATCTTCCAGTCCTGTGTGATGGAAGAGGTTCAGTGTATCCCAGTTAGGTCCCAGTGTAGTGGCAGGGGTGTAGGGGCTCATGTCCTGTCTCAGAGGAGGAGGAGTGAGTGTGGGTTCTGTCCCAAGGTACCCGAAACCCAGTCTCAGAGCCTGGAGGGTTTCTTAAGGGAACATCAGGTCAGGGGCCTAGGCTGTACTTGTAGGCCATTTGAGGAGAATCTCCTAGTTTCTAGAGAACGTGGAGCCTCTGTAAGCAGAGCTCCAGTAGTTCTGGTATTTGGCAGTGCCGCTCCAGTTGGGAGGGTGCAGAAGTCCAGATGGAGGGGTGAGAGGGGGTAAGAGTCCTCAGTGGAAGAACCAATGGGTCAGGGGCCAGCCAGAAGGGCTGCGTCACCAATGAATGACCATGGGGACACCACTACTGTCCTGGGGGATCTTTGCGCACTGTCAGATGGACAGGGGACGAGAGATCTGCGCCAGGCAGACTATCACACAACACAGGAGTTATGTGTTACCCTGAGGGGGGGCATGCGTGCTCCCAAGGAAGTCCTGGTGTGCCAGGCAAGTGTTCAACTGCAGGGTTTGGTTCCTGAGTTGGGAAGCCGGGTACAGGGGTTACCTGACCCGAAGGGAGGGACATCTGTGATCAGTGTCCCTACCAGTCTGTCTTCTTGGTGTACCACTCCAGGTGGGAGGGTACAGCCATCTGGAAGGGGGTACAGAGGGAGGGAGTCCTCGTCTCTGACCCCGGTGCAGCCTGAAGATTTAGACCCTATGTTGGAGAGCCAGGTTCAGGTGTTGTCTGACCTGGATGAAGGGGCAACTATAATCAGTGTCCTGACCAAGGTAGCTTCTAGGGGTCCCACTCCAGGTGGGTGGGTACAGCACTCTGGAAGGGGGTGCAGAGGGAGGGAGTCCTCGCCTTTGGCCCCGGTTCAACTAGAGGGTTCAGACCCTAGGTTGGAGGGCCAGGTTCAGGGTGTCCCCCCTGACCTGGTTGCCCAGTTGCAGGATAGATTCTGAACTGGTGGGCGAATTGTGCAGGACACCTGTCACAGGTGCCCTGACAATTCTGGAAGGGGGTACCACTCCAGGTGGGAGGGTACAAAGCCCCAAGGAGAAGGACCGGGTGTGGGAGAGCCCACCCCAGTCTCTGGTCCAGCTGCCGGGTACAGGCCTGGGGCTGGTGGGTCAGTGCTAGGATGTCCTACCTGACCTGACAGGAGGGAGAGTGGACAAAGGGTGCCTAGCACCTGGGGTTACTGCCTCCTGCTCTTGGATGCCACAGAGGTTTGAAAGCCCTGAGAGGCATGAGGCCTGGGTCTCATCCCTGACAACTGTCCGTGGCCACTGTGACTTGCTGTCTGTCTGTTGGGACACACCTGTGAGCAAGTTAAGGTTAGATGCTGCACAGGTGGTGTTCAAAGCTGAAGAAAAGGGTTCCCCATGGATTAGCTTGGTGGACCCTGAGAGTATGGACAGAGAAATGGATATGGGTTCAGATTGGCGTAGAACTGGAATATACCCCTGCTGTTGCGGGCCAGGTCCATGTTCTATCGCCCACAGCAGAGAAGCCCATCAAGGTAGTGATTGGTCTACCCTGCATTTTGGCTGGAAGTGGAGACGGTTGGACTTGGCACTTTTTGCAGAGTCATCCCTGACCTTTTTGCCTCCCTCCTATATTATGACTCTGGGCATTTTACCACTACTGATCAGTGCTAACGTGTATGTGCTCTCCCTACTGTAAATTAATGTATGTATTGATTAGTGGTTCCATGATTGGATATTTGGTTTATTTGTCAGACCCTAGTACAGTGCACTGAGTGAGCCCAGGGCGTGTAATTCTAAATGCTGCTAGTGGGCTTGCAGCACTGGTTGTGCCACCCACAGAAGCGGCCTTGTAAAACGTTTCTAAGGTCTGCCATTGCAGAGCCTGCATGCAGTCTGGTACAGTCATGCTGACTGGGCAAGTACACCTACTTCCCAGTACCTAAACCTTCCCTTGACTCCATATTAGTCACCCCTATGGTAGGCCCACGGGCAGGGTGCATTGTAAGTGCAAGGTAGGACAAGCCCTGATGTGTGTGGCTTGTCCTAATAATGAATTACAGCCATTTTCATTTTTCACTATTGCAAGGCTACCTGTTCTCCATATGCCAGAATGGGCTGCTGGATTGTTACATGTTTATAATTCTAGCAGACTCAGAGAACATGGTAGAGATTCGAGTTTAGTTTGCCTGGACTCCGAATAATAAAATACATCTTTTAGTGATTTTTTTTAAAATTTTCTCTGTTTGCATTTAGCACTTTTAGAAAGTAGGTATTTGCTTGCCTAACCATTTGAGCCTGCCTTTGCGAGGTTGTGTATTCCGTGTCTGGGTTTGTGTGTGACAGGGCTGGGGAATTCCAGGAGACAGGCTGGGGCTGCCCGGTGGTGATTAGGGAGATCTGCATCTAGATGGGAGGGAGGAGTTGCACCTGGGACCTAAATAGGGCTGGGCCTTCCCTCTACAATGCTGGCTCCACCCCCTGTGGTGTGTCTGATGTATCTGCCCTGCATACTGCAAGAAGAGGAGGAAGACTGTCAACAAAGTGCTCCAGGACTGTACTTGCCTTCCACAATGCTGGCTCCATCTCCTGTGGGGCGTCTAATGTGCCTGCCCTGTGCTGTGAAAGGGAAGGAGAAGTCTGGTAAACAGAGTGCTTCAGAACTGGCTTGAACTGGGCACAGGCCCCTCTCCCCTCAAAGAACAAATGATTTTGGGGTATAAGTATTGGGACCCTGATCCCATGAAATTAGATCACTCCTGGAACTGACAAGACGAAACCTCTGCTGAGGAGAAGAAGCCTGAAGAAACTGAGGAGAGACTATTCCCAAGCTGAAGTGCTGCTTGGTGGATTTGCCTGCAGTGGTTGCCTGATTGCCAAAGAGAGGAGAAAGGACTTTGTGGACGTTACCTTTAATTTTCAACTTGTGCAAAGATCTCCAAGGGCTCGGAAGAGAGCTTGGGCCCTGACCGAAGCCCCAGGACCAGTGGACTTCACCAGCTTTGTGAATTGCTGCTGTTCCAGTGGCTACAGAGGCAGGGAGCTGTGACCAACTCTCATGTCCGGCCTGGTGTCCTGTAGGCACGGGCATTCAGCAACGTCCGCCTCGAACAACACAAGCTCTGCGCTCACTGACTCCATCTCAACTCCGTCAACGAGCCGTAGCCTGCACCGCGACTGGAAGGACACCGCGACGTGCAATGCCTCACTACACCAAATCGAACTGGTCTGACCGACGTGGTCACTGCTGCTGACTACAAGTCCTGTGACCGCACCAGGGTTGGGCACCGCTTTGCACGCTTTGCGACGAACCGCCCGACTCGCACCACTGTCCAGACTGATCAACGCCAGCTCCCGAACTCTGGCTCGTTCGCCGCAACGTAAAGCTGGAAGCACCGCAACGAGCAACGTCCGCCTCGAACAACGCAAGCTCTGAGCTCACCCATTCCGTCAACGAGCCATAGCCTACACCGTGACTGAAAGGACACCGTGACCTGCAGCGCTTTCTTTTTCTACACCGCAACGAACCCCGGAACCTTTCCCACACATCTATGCCGGCCGCCTCAAGGAAAAGGGACTGTGACTGAGTCTGTCGACGTTTGAGTGGGCCCGGACCGCCGCGGTCCACTGGATTTGTTAGACTCTGTGTTCTTTTCAGCAGCACTGTAGCCGTACAAGACTACCGACCCGCACAGAACCTTGAATTAAGCCTTTTTAACCTGATCTCTTGAAACTTAATAGTACTGTGGATTTGTTTTTCGTTTATCGGTCTTGTGGTAACTCTATATAAAGTATACTTTTTTTATATAAAACCTGTGTGGTGTCCATTTGTAATGTTGTCACTGGGTTACTGTATGGGGTCACAACTGCTTAACTTACATTGCCTCTGAAATAAGCCTTGACTGCTCGCGCCACGCTGCCTAGAGGGTGAGCAGGGGTTATTTTCAGAGAGTAAATCCCTTGCCCTGACTAGAGGAGAGGGTCCCTGCTTGTCACAAGTACCTACCTGTGCCAACCAGAGACCCCCAATTCTAACATCTAGCCTGTAGGGGGAGCCAGCACAGTGCTTTCAAATGTGAAGAGATGTGGTTGAATTTCCTGGTGCCGGTGAGTAGTCTGGCGGCCGCATTGAGGCAAGCTTTTATGGGTGCAAGGGAGATCTTGAGTAGACCAGTGAGTGTGGAGCAACCATATTACAGTCTGGAGATGACTAGTGCTTGCACTTCCATTTTTAAGTCAGCAGCCTCAAGGAAAGGTTTCAGCTTCCAAAGATAGCTCATGTGAAATCTAGCTGCTTTAGCCATTGAGTTGAAGTGGTCCCGTACATTCAAATTACAGTCTAAGATTATGCCCAGGGATTTGGCAGAGTCCGCAATGGTAGGCGGGCAGTTTAGGGCTGTAATGGTCTTGATCCACGTCTGAATCTCAGGGTTGGCTTTAGAACGGTAGATTAGGAGAAATTCAGTTTTCTTTGCGTTGAGTCTTAGTTGGTTAGCAGCTAGCCACTGGACAGTCAGTTTTAGGGTCTCGTTCAGGGAGAGTATCTCTTCCAGTGAAAAGATATTGATGTATATTTGAGTATCGTCCACGTACATATGGTAGGAAATCTTGGCGGTACGAAGAACTTCAGTCAGTGGCTCTAAGTAATGATAAAAGAGGGTGGGGGACAGGGTTGAGCCTTGGGGGACTCCAACCGTGACCGGAGTGGAAGCTGATAGGTTGCGTTAATGAGGAATCTCTGTTATCGATTATGGAGGAAGGACCTGAACCATTCTAGGACCACACCATCCAGACCCATCCTGAGATTGAGGCGTTCAAGAAGTTTATAATGATTGACCGTGTCGAAGGAGGAGGATAGGTCTAAGAGGATTAGCAGGCAGGTTTTGCCTTGGACTAGGGCTTGGACGGCATCATCCACAATCTGGAGCATAGTGGTTTCAGTGCTATGCCCCGGTCTGAAACCAGATTTGAAGTCGTCAAGTAGGTGGAAGTTAATTATGTGCTGACTTAGTTGTTGCTGTACACATTTCTCAAGTACTTTGGCTAGTAGTAGGATATTGGAGATGGGTCTGAAATTGTCGGGGGAGGTTGGATCCAGTGCTGTTTTTTTTAAAATGGAGAGGACTTGGCCGTCTTTCAAGGGGTCCGGAATCGATCCCTGTTAGAGAGAGGCGTTTATTATTGCAGTCCAGCAAGGAACAATGAATTGGGAGGCAGCAGTGAGGCAGTTGGAAGGTAGAGGGTCATTAAACTGATTGTTAGGTTTTAGGGTAGAGAGGACTTTGGAGATGGAGTCTTCGTCATAATATTCGTAGTCAGACCGACAGGCTTGGTTTTTAGGAGAGGTCATAGGGGGTGGAGAGGGGAAAGGGGGCAGGTCCGGAAGGGGTTGTGAGTAGGAGGCGGTACTGAGTTCAGTTCCTAAAGCTGTGGTTTTATCCGCGAAGAAATAGGAGAATTCCTCTGACGAAATTAGAGATTTGGGGGATTCTTTCAGAGTTTTAGACAGTTTGTTGGATTGGTGTTTGACCAGTTCAAAAAGTTTACGGGGTCTGTTCTTGGCGTTGCCCAGTTCAGATCTGAAATATTCTTTTTTGAATTGAGGATGTGCTTGTTGTAGGAGTTTCTCGCCTGGTGGAGAAGTTTAAGATGCGTCGCAGAGGGGCGTTGTCTCCAGTTTCTTTCACAGTGCCGTAGGGACCTGCTCTCCATGTTGAGGGAAACAGTGAACCAGGGGTTCCTGTCTTTGACTTGTGTTCTTTTTAGCTTTAGAGGGGCAAGGGCGTCCAGAATGATTGAGATAGTTGATGAGTAATGCTAATTTATGTCTCTGACCGAGGTTATGTGCGGAGTAGGTCAAATTTGCAGCAAGCCTCCAGTTCCATAAGGTCGAGGGTTTTAGTGTCTATGGTCCAGCGTTTTGGGATCACCGGTTGCAGTGTCTTAGACTTGCGGGTCCCATGCAAAATGAAGGAGATGGAGTGGTGGTCAGACTAGTCACATAGGTCTATGGAGATGAGCTTGACTGAGGATTCCTTAGAAATGATCCAGTCAAGGATGGCCCCTTTTCAGTAAGTTGGCTGAGAGCAGGCTTGGGTTAGGGCTTGGTCAGTTAGTAGGACTTTGATAGCGTTGAAGTGGGGATCTTTAGAGTCATTCCAGTGTAGGTTGAATCACCCAGGAAAATCTCTTTAGCATTGGAGGAAATCTTAGTTGTGATGATTTCCAAGAGGTGATCAGTAAAGGAGTGGTTGGAGCCTGGAGGGTGGTAGAAGATGTATAAGTTGCAGAGATGTAGTGAGCTGCTGCAGATGAAGAGTGCGAGGTATTCGTAGGAGTTAGTGGTGTCCGCCAAGAGTTCAGTGACAAGGAGGGCGGATCGATAGATGCAGTCAATGCCTCCACCTTCCTTGTGGGTTCGTCAGTCTGGTCTAGCGATATTGTAGTTGGGAGGGACTAATAAGTCCAGGCAAGGGGAGGAGTATTCATTGAGCAACGATTCTGTTAGTATAGCTAGGTCTAAGTTTTTGTTCAGGATGAGGTCAGCAATATCAGCGGCATGCTCGACTGCTGAACGGCAAATGATTAAGAGACCAGATAAGGGGGGGTCAGGGGAGGTGACCTGGGTCTGGACGGTCAGGACTACCGGCGCGAGGTTGCTTTCCATCACACTTCTGTCATGGAGGGTAGGTGGCCTGTTGGGGTTGATGGTGACCATGCTGATGGGGTGACCCGGACTCGTGCTTTGCGGACTTGGGCAGAGTTGTGGTCTTACAGGATGGCTAGGATTTTGTTTCCCGTAAGGTCTAGAGGGTTAGAAGTGGCGGTGGTAGAGGTGTAGGAGAGTGCAAGAGCACAGGATTCCTCCTCTGAGAGGTGGCAGGGCTGTTTGCACTGGGGGAGATGTCTCAGAGGTAGCGAGAGTGGGTGCTTGGGATGCTCGATGAACGGAGGGGAGGAATGAGGTGACTTCAGGTTAGCAAGGGAGAGCTCGGCCAGGTGAAGGAGGTCCATAAGGTCCTGAATGGAGCTATGGATGCTCTGGGTTAGTTTAGTCGCTCTGGAGTGTAGAATTTCAAGATCATTAAGAGCTTGGGGTGCTAGCGGGCAAAGGGGCCAAGGGGCCAAGGTTCAGGAGCAGGAGCAGTCCAGGCAGCATGTAAGGGTGGAGGGGAAGGTAGGTTGGTTTGAGCAGTTTGCAATGTCTTTGGAGTACCTAGCTTGCAAATTTGGTGGAATGCAGGTTGGGAGGAGGTAGGAGGTCTGGCGGTTCTCCTGGGATTACCAGTGGGCGAGCTGAAATGGTGAGGGTGATCAGTGTTGGGAGTCATAGTGGGGTTAGTTTGGACTGCGTCTGGGGTCAGTGAGAGCGTACTAGTCTCCCCGCAGGTGGGGTGTGCTGGGAGGGTGGCAATCAGGGGTGCTGGGGATTTTCCGTGGTCGAGGTCCGTAGGCATGCTAGGGGGATGGGAGAACTGTAGTGAAAACCCTTGCGGGGGTGTGAGGGTGGTCGGGCTATGTAGACTGGCAGGGCAGTGGGTTATTGGTGCAGGTGTTAGTCACCCTATTTGTGTTGTGCACATGGTTTCTGAGGAGAGTGAAAAGGTCTTCACACTTATTAAGGTTATTCTTAGAGGCTTGGATCAGAATGATGCCACTTTTATAGAGGGTGAAAGTGAGGTTTGCTCGTAGGGTGGAAGAGGGAGCAATTGTGAGTTTGGTGCAGTACGGGATGTTTCTATTAGAGCGAATGTTAAGAGGGTGTGTCGGGTTTTGTGCCAGGCAGCTGTCCTTTTGGAGAAGAAGATAAGGTCATTTATGCACATGCCATTGCCCGCATTAAAGCGCAGGTCAGATATCAGAGTCTCAGCATGGCTCCTTAGGGTGGCGGGCTTGAAGGATTTAGCAGCGGTTTTGGAGAGGTTGGGGGGGTAGATCAGCGTGGAGGAATTTTTCCCTGTCCACGTCAAGCCAGAACATGCCATGATCGTTGGGGATCGACACTAAGGAGGGTAGTGGGGTAAAGTTCTAAAGTGCCCTTGTGTAGGCAGGGTCAATTGAGGTAGTGGTCTACCCTTTAAAGATTAAGTAAGGTTACTGGCGTAGAAGAGGAGGTGAAATGATGCGCACTAGAGCAGTAGAGATATGAGGCAGCGCCATCTTAAGGTCAGGCACAGAGAAGTGAAGTCAAGAAGTCTTGGGTGGTTGCCATTGTAAGTCAGGCATAGAGTGAGGGCAAAAAAGTGCAGTTAATTTTCAAAATCCAACAACACTCAGGAGAATTACAAATGATTAATGGCTGCGAACGTAGGTAGTTTTAAATAGAGGTATGTTGTCAGGGGTACAAGGGAATAGCTTGAGCTGCCTTTCAAGGATCTGCCATTTTAAGTAGCTTAGAGGCTAGCATCAGACCCTTACAGCGTTAAAAATAGGGGCTCTGCGATGTGCCTGGCGCTTACCACAGCGTGATTTGCAGATTGGCGACCTCCAGAAAGCGAAACCGAAACTGCTTTCTGTGTGGGGAGGACCGGCCATGGCAGTAGCAAGGGCCGCAAAGGAGGATCAATGATGTGGAGGGAAGGCTTTCAACCGTTATGTGACTGCAATATTGTGGCCGGGCGTGGGAAGAATTGGTGGATGCTGTAGCCGGGGAAAATGCTCAGGACAGCCGCATCAGGCCATGTCCAGGGCAGCGTTGTGGTGTCAGCAGGGGCTCAGCCCCGTGGGAAGCAGGCGCCGAGCTAGATTGATGCAGAAGAAATGGGCGCAGGTATCGGTGCAGATCCCAGGACAGGATCCTAGCTGCAGCAGAGGGGCCCAATCATGCCTCTTGCAGCTTCGGGGGAGTGAACGCCGGGGGCTCGGTGCTGTGGGAAGCAGGTGCCATGCCGGGCTGAGGTGGACCCCTGCAGGATCGCTACTGCCACAGAGGGGGCACAGATAATCCTCAGGCAGCGACTGGGGTGCAGCAGAGGCAAAACGGGCACACGCAATGACCCTCGGCGTTCTCTGTGAACTTTTCCGCCAGTCACTGCTCCTTCTGGCCGAGGAAAATGACGCTGGGTTGCACATTGGTGGAGCAGTGAAGGCTCTGTGTCGAGAGAAGCGGGCGTCGGGCTGGGCCGTGATGGACCTCCGCAGGATCACAGCTGCCGCAGGTGGGGCACAAACAAGCCTCAGACGGCACCGGGGAGCATGGGCCGCCGCAGCACCAGCGCACCACTCTGGGAGAACATGGGTGAGGCAGTCGCAGTCTGTGGGGGCAAGCAGGCGCCGGACCAGGAGCGCGCTGCAGTCACCACTCAAATCAAACAGCCGGCCCAAGGACCTTCATGGGGGTGCAGACGGGCCATATGGGGCTGCACCAGGCCTCAGTCGGCCCCCCCCACCATGACAATTCAGCCTCCGAGCGGAGATAAGGAGAAGACAAGATGTCGGGCAGTGAGGGGCAGAGGAGAATGCCCTGCAAAACAGCGGCTTTTCACTCTTGGATCACTCCCGGACCTCGGATCCAAGCAGGCAACGGTCGCAACCAGAGGGTTGTCCCTCCAGCAGAGCCTATGTCCTAGCGAGGGTGCCTCCACATCTGGCTCGGCACGTTGATGATGTCCTGGGCAGCGAAGGAGGGCCACAGGCGGTGAGGGAGCAGCAGAGGAGAAAAAGATAACTCAGGGGGTTAAAAGATAGCTCAGCTTTGGGACAACAATAGTGACATATCCCTTAACAAACCTCCTATTGTATCCTGTGAGGACCTAAAGGTCCTCATCATAGTCTGTGGATTAGGGGGTTGCCAGGCCAGATAGTCTCAATAGTCTCTTCAGTCAAAGCAATCGGGCAGTACCCCGATGTGAGATCAAAAGTATTGAGGAATTTGGCAATGCCCAGCCTGTTATGAGCTCATTAGCTCAGGGGTTGGAGTGAGCATCAGTCTTCGTAATGGAATTGGCAGTCCACTCAGAACCGGAGTTTTTGTGTGGGGTAGCCTTGCGTACCAACACCACTGGGTTGGACCAGGGATTGTTGGAGGGGTCACTTACCCCTACCACCAGCATCTTGGAGAACTCCTCCTTGATGCTGGCCCTCACCTTATCCAACTGACTGTAGATTTAATTTTTACAGGTGTGTCCTGTAGTTCCCAGGAATCCCCAGGACCTGCATGTTTTGGATGACCTAAACTGAGGGCTTGGTGTCCAAACTGCTTCCGGACACCCCCCAAGATATGTCAGCCATTAGACCAGCTAGCACCACAGTCCCCCTACCATCCCCTGTATCTCACAGTGGTGTGGGAGCTTTTGGTAACCACTGAATATAACAATCCCAATTCCTCAGGGATCATGGAAAACAGTACAGTACTTATCTCTCAGTTACTCATGCTTACTTATTCTCAGAAAATGCACAGGATGGTGATTAGGACGTTTCTATCAATATTTATTGGTCCAGCGGCAATCTTGTGTAAAACATATTTGCTGAGACAATCAGGAGACAGAAGCATACAAAATAAATCACAAGCACTAATATAGTAAACAGTATATGCATTTCTACCATAGTGCTAAAAAGGTGAACATATATAGTTCAGATAAAACTGAAGCATTTGCTTACTCCTATAATGCGCACCCTATGTAATTTGCCTAACTGTACCTGGCCTAGAAATGTAGGTGTAGCATGGCGCAGGGCTTTACAACGTGATGCATCTCCCATATGCGTCATGTTGTTAATATACGCCGCACCATTAATTAATTGATAAATAACAAATATTAAGTGATTAAATGATGTCATTTGTTTATGTGTAGTGTGTTGTGTGTTTATAGGGAAATAGGGTGTGATATAATTAAATGTAATTAATTAAAGAGATTGTATTTATTTATTGGTATTTATTGTTAATTAATTGGATAATTAATATGTGTTAATTAGTTCATTTACAATTACATCAATTTAATAATATTAATTGTTTTTGTATGTGTACTGTGTTGTGTGTTAAAGGGGGAGTAGTGTGTGAAGTATTTTTTACCCCCATGCTATCCAACACTTTCCCTACTGTTGCACCCTCTGGAGTAGGAATAGTAATTTTCACCCCTACGCTATCCAACTCTTTCCCTACTGTTGCACCCTCTGGAGCGGGAATAGTAATTTAAACCCCTACGCTATCCAACGCTTTCCCTACTGTTGCACACTCTGGAGTGGGAATAGTAATTTTTACCCCTACGCTATCCAACTCTTTCCCTACTGTTGCACCCTCTGGAGTAAGCATGGGCGAATTTTGCGAATCTGGCGTTCGTGAATTTTGCGAATTTGCGAACTTGCAATCTGCAAAATCAGCGAATTCTCGCAAATTTGCTGATTTTTTTTTGTGTTCGCAAGGGTTTCTGCCAGTTCGGGAAAGTTTGGTACTAGTTCGCAATTGCGAACGTACTTGTCGGCTCGCAACGGTCGCGACTATGTTGTTTCTACGTCTGGTTCATCATCACAGCCTCCCAGCACCTTCTGTTTCACCACTGCCACCCTCTGTATCACCCATGCCACCCTCTGTTACATCAATGCCACCCTCTGGTTCATCATCACTGTAGATTATGGGGGGGGAAAGCAAGCACACCTGCCCTGCTTCAACTGACATTAATTAATTTGGGGTTAGTTTATTAATGTGTCACTGTTTTAAAATTCCAGGTCTGGCACCTGCTTCCTTATCAGTAATTTGCTTTCTGTTGCAGTGCAATTTTTTTTTCCAGGACCTTTGTGGCCTACTTGTAGCTATTCTATGAGCCTGCTGTGAGGGTCAGAGCAGGGTCATACAATTGTTGCAACTAGTAGCAACTGAACTCTGGAGGGGCCCCAGTCAGGAAGCACTACAGGGAATGGTTACTAATGATGAGTTTGAACTCTTGCACCTGCCGAGTGCTTTCAGTTTTGCAAAAGTCGTTTTTCTGCAATTTCGCGGGATTCGCGGGGCGCGAACACGCGCGAGATCGGATTCGGAAGCTGCGAATTCGTGCGAATATGCGATTTCTTTTTTTGCGACGTGTTAGTTCGCAAGGTTTTGTGCGTTTTCGCACCCGCTCGTAGCGCAAGGCGCGAAGTTACCCTCGCGGTCGTTCAAGGGCGCGGCCATCTTGTTTGCATGACGTATTTCCATTTCCGGGCGCGAAGTGTAATCTCGCAAAGTGTGCGGCTCGCCAGTACAATTTCGCGAGTGTTCGCGAGGAACATCTCGCGCGAACTTACCCGCGCAGTCGTGAACGGGCGCGGCCATCTTGTTTCTCATTCATTGCTATGGTTCTGGGCTTGTTTTTTGTATCTTCTCTAAATCTCTGCCATCCTTTGCTTGTTTGAAGTTTTTTTTAATCTATTTTACTTATTATCTATCCCTCTATTTTTCTAGCCCTATATTTTTGTGTTTACTGCTACTTTTTGTTAATTTTAAACTACTTTTTTAAACTCTTTTCTTTTCTTTTCTTCTCTTCCCTATTCTATTTTCTTTATTCCTTTCCGCCCAGACCATGGTGAAGGGAGCCAGGAAGCATCCCGAGAAGGGGAAGGGTCCCGCACCCCGTGCCCGGCTCCCGTGCGGGCGTTTGAGGGGGGAGCTAGCGATGCCACGGGAGATCTTTAGCGCAGAGGAGGTGGCCGCACTAGTGTTCTATGTACAGCGCCACCTCCCCAGGACCATCATGGCAGGCGGCAAGATCGGAGGCGGGTACGGGATGCGGGATCGCCAGAAGCGGTGGGATAAGGTGTGCCGGGCCATGAAGCACCACTCTCGGGTCCGGCGCACCTACAGCCAGGCCACCCACCGCTGGACGGATGTCCTGACCCGTGAACGAGATCTGCTCGACCTGCTTGGCCTCGAGATCCCGGGCTTGGTGAGTAGTAGTAGTAGCTATTTCTTTACTACTCTGTTTTCTCCTGCTGTGTTATTATATTGCAATTTTTTTTTTTACCAAGAGCAATAATGCTTCTCATTACATTGAAGGTAAATTATATTTCAAAATCTTCTGTGCATTTCAGGTGCACTGCTCTCCTTCTCAGTAGTGTTGCTACTATGCTTATTTGTTTTCGATTTTGTGTTCATTTCATTGGCCTGTGAAATTATGTATGAGTGTAGTTTAAAGAACTGCGTAATGCTACACACTAAGGTTCAGATGTTTAGTTACCGGCGCATCCCTGCAAAGTAGCAGAGATGCGCCAGTAATTGTGCGCCACGCCACTATCACCCATGGTGCGCCGTATTTACAATGCGGCGCACCATGGGCCCAAAACGTCACCAAAGCGTTACGCATCTGTGCCGTAAGGGCGGCGCATTGCTAGAGTTGCGTAGCAACGATGGTGCAGCTCCATCAATGCTCTGGGGTGCCCTATCTCCCCAATGCTGCGTCAAGCCATACGTCTGCTTCAAGCAGGCGCAGGGTTTGAGTCACGCATCATTGTCGTTAAAGTGAGTGATTGAAATCTTGTAGATTTTCCTCAGCCACTTTTAGGATGCGTTCGTGCGTAGGAACGCCCTCCCTTGCGCCGGAACGCCCCCTGATGGCGCAGGGCTTTACAACGTGATGCATCTCCCATATGCGTCATGTTGTTAATATACGCCGCACCATTGCGCCGCTTTTGTGCTGCTGCTGCGTCACAAAAGTCATGCAACAATGGAGTAAAAGAGCCGCAAGGGGCTTCTAAATCAGCCCCTACAGACTCAAGTCCAGTCCTTTCTTTGTACACATGGCGATAAGAAGAAATAGTGGTGGTGGATTGATAGTTTGAGCATTTTAATGACTGATTAATGTAGTAGGCAACTTTAGTGTTGTCGCTGATCTGCAATCACGATGGACTTTGGCTGTCACTTCGCGTGCTGCGGACTGCTGCCTGCCAATCCTAGGCAAACCTTTTTAGTACTTTGTGTAGTGAGTGAAATAAGAGGTTTCCAATTCGACAGTCCGCAAATCAAGCAATACTAATAATGTAGTAGACCACATGAGATTGGTCAATAATATATCCCGTGGAATAGTTGTCTATTTGCTATTTCGCCAAAATATTTTGTTAGTTCTTTTGAAATTTTGATTTGGTTGACAAATATCATCCATGTTTTCTGTTTTTCTTTCTTTCATGTTGTACATCAGCTTCCCCCAGGGGCAAGAGAAGGACACAGGAGGAGGAGGAGGGTGCTGTTGAGGATGCAGGCCAGGATCGGGCAGGCGAGGGCTCCTTTGCTGGCCCCAGTAAGTTTTAATTTTAATATAGAGTACTTATTTTTTCCCAGCGTTCCTCATTCGATTTTTTCTAAATCGTCTTTGATATTCTTGTAGACTGGATCTAAATTCTTATCCTGCCTCGACTATGACTCCGTGTGGTAGTACTAGATTATTCTTATTAGTCTGTCTGTGTAGCTAACTAAGATTGCACATTTGGCAATTCCATTGGACTCCCATTCTAGTCAGCAATAGCTCTATGCACAGAGTGCAGTCCTCTGGGATTGTCCATAATGTCTATTCAAGTCTTCTAAATGTTTATGCTTTGACAATTGCCAACAATAAAAAGGTGAATGACCACCAAGAAAGAATAAGATACTACTTTACTTTTGGTTTGGATAGGAGGACAATCCATTCTACTACTGTTGCAGGGACAAATCTGCACAAACAGAACTATGGACACTAAATAATGCATTGCTTAGCTTATCAATTATAATAGGTGCTGTTAGACTTTCCACATACCTCAGTGATAACAGACTTTGTAGTTGAACGCCCAATCTCCTTACTGACTAGATAGTGTGGCAGAGTCATTTAGCTCCCAAAGTCACCTATGATTATGATTATTCCCCAATGATGTCAGAGGCACGGACTAATGCTTGAAAAAATTGCAAAACCTTTAGCTCATCCACTCTAGTCTGGAGGACCAAAAACCGCAGAGTCTATTTAAGTTTAAAAGCTTTATTAAAAGTAAACACATTTATTAAAATCAAGTTTGTCATAAAAGTAAACGTTTAACTGAAAATGGAAAAGTGCTTAGTGCTGACGATTAATTGGACACATTTCTTGTGGTCGAGCCGAGCTCTCACCTGGTTTGAACTTGATCCTGCTCGTGTTCTTAGAAGTCAAGCTTCTGTCTGTTAGGAGAAAAAGTGGTGCGTGTTAAAAATAAAAAGCAAGCATTCATCAGTTGTGCCAAAAAATGCAGCAAGACAACAGCATCCCCTGGAAAAAGGGACATTTTTACTTTAGAGTAGACAGTCACAAATTATTAAATTGTATACTGTTTTTTTCACATTTCTTTCTTCCTCCTAGACCAAATATTATATAGTAGTGAGTGGTGTATTCTAACATTACTAAATGTACTTTGTAGGTGGAACACCTGGAGGCGGGGCCAGCGCGGAGGTGGTGGTGGTATTGGACGAGGAGGACAACTCTGGGGAGGAGGCGGTGGAAGTGCCGGACAAATCTGTGGGGGATGACACGGTGGTGGCGGGCAGAGGTAAGCTATATATTGCTTACTCATTGAGATTGAAGACTGCAGAGTGTGCTTTCTGCACGGGTGTATTATAAATAAACCAGGTAGTAACCTCCTCTAAATGTACTTCGACTTAGCTGTGAAGTTTTTGGCGAGAAGAATCCCAATCAGATCTGAGATGAACTTGATGGATGGGATGAACGAAAAGCGAAAGAAGGGTGTAAGTAAGTGTGGAAGGACGAGAAATGTAATGATGACTGGCAAAGAAGAATGATATGTGTTTGCTTGGTCCCCGAGGTGGCTGAGAAGGAAAGAATATGGTATGGTGCATGGCTGGGTGAATGATGAAGCAAGGATGGGTGAAACAGAAACTGTATGTGTGCATATACTTTGAATGGATGGATGCCTGGATCATTCATGGTACTATCTGACTCTTAGATAGCATATGTGTATCTAGAGAGAGTAGACGGTCACTGGATGAACTAAGTGTTACTTTGAAGAGCATGTAACACCGCACCCGCACGTCCGTTCCAATGTAGGAAAGGCAAGGAAAAGAAGTTGTAATTTTGTCCAAATACTACCATGAATAGTAGCAGTAGTTTGTATTGCAACTGCAAGCACAGCATATATCCGGTTATTACGGTGGACACTCCCTACCTCTCTTAATAACTTTAGTTTAGTAGTAGTACGTCATTCATGTGTGGGATCACTGTTCACTCAATAATAAGCAAAGCACCTAAAGTCATCCCATATGTCATCAAATACATCCCATGTGAAGTGATAGATAATCAGATTATTTAGCTTCTTCATTTTCCTTTTCTAATACTCATTTGCACTGTAGGGTGAAAGCTAAATTAATTAAGCAGTAGCCCTTTTAACAGAGTATTCTCAGTGCCACCCGTAATAGAAAAGTAAGAGCTTCACCACCTGCATGTACTGGACCGGTACAGTAACGCAAGTCTGTCTCACTCACCATGGTGTGCGCCTGTTTTTCTCGGGTGCAAGTTCACTGCGCTGGCATTATGCCGGCTTGCATAAGATAAAGTACCAATTTTCCTAAACAAGATAGAAGAAGAAGAATAAGACTGGTATACTGTCATAGTCGACTGTAATGGAAGTCCATAGTGCTCGTAGAATTTGTTCCTTAAACTCCCACTAATGTTAGAGCAAGGGTGAAGAAGTCGGAGGTTACATAGATACTGTCCTCAATAGTTATGTACTGTGCTTTCAATTTGCTACTTGTACTGTGACAACTTTCTGCTCAATCATTTTGTGTTAATCTTAAGGAGCATTGGTTACAGACTATGTCTTTCTTTCTTCATATAGTTGCTCCTTCCAAATCCAAGAGACCATCAAGGAGGAAGGAGCTGGCTCGAATGGCCCGGCAACGGAGGCTGGATGCCACTGTCACTGAATATCGGTGGCTGGTGACCCTGGAGGAGGAGGAGACGCAGTCTGGTACTACACCAATGTCCACTGGGACAGCTGCATCCTCCTCCGTGCGGGCTGCCAGCCAGCGCAGTGCTCCAGCGGTACGGAGCCGTGATACCAAAGCCAAATGCCACCGCCGAGCAGCAAAGACAGCAGCTGCCCCCACAGGATTTGCAAGGCACGCCGGCGCCGCTTATCCCTCAGACTGTCCTACCTTCCGCTTCGAACATGCCACCCTCCGCAAGGAGCATGATGCCCTGGCTGCTAAAGTCAACAGCACCCTGCCATAGTGTCCCTTGCCCCTTTTTTAGAGACTTTTGGGGGGTGGGAATTGGGAGTTGGGTTTTTTGGGGACTTTTGAAGGACAATCGTTGGGGTTAGGGAGGGTCTTGCGGGAGATTATTTTGTTAGGGCTATAAAAATATACTTTTTGAAACTTTATCTGACCATACCTGTTTTTTACTGCTTTTCAGTCTGGTGGGTGGGGGTTTAACAGTAAGTTTGTTTTCCTGAATAGTCCTAGGACTTTAGTAGTACTACCGTCAATCTCTCATCTCTCCTAATACTCCATTATACTACCTCCAACCAAACGCTTTTCTTACCTGTAATTTCTGTTTGAAAGTAGAGCTAGGCCCAGGGCTGGCTCCACGGGAAATGGCGATTAAGGTTGCAATCCAGGGCGGCTGAAATTTCCTCCTCATTGCGGTGGTACTAGTGGTGTGACACAGTGGCAGTTGCATGGCTATGGAAAAAAAGAAAATGAAACCTGGTTTGTCCTTACTGTAGCATTACAACGGTACGATACAGAATATAGCAGGTGACAGTACACTAGACTACAACAGTGCCACAATGTAGCCTAACAAATGGTAAAGTATTGATAGTATAACTTGTACTTGTGTAGGATTTCTTTGACATTGGCTACTACTACAAGAAATAGTACTGAAGCTGAGTAAGTCTAGAATATATCCTCGGATTCCTTCACCAGCCTGTTGCTATGACCTTATCCTCCCCAGCAAGTGTGTGGAATTATTGATGTCATTTAGTCACACATCAAGCAAAACCACACAACCCGGGGGAAGAGGGTTAGGGTTTGTAAAATGGATAGGAATGGGGGTTTCTTTTTGGGTAGGTTTTGTTGAGAGAAAAAAAAAAAAGCACAGCATGGACAAACAATAATTGAACATAAAGAAATTTTTGGGTACAAAGCTAACCATAAATCTTTTACGTGACATAAAGGAAGTGCATGCACTACTGAATGCATTGGTACAGACAAGTAAGTAGTACTTTTGAAAATCGTGAATGACAGAATGCGACAGTACAGGGCTACATTAAATTAGGTTTAAAAAATAGCCGAAGTAAAACCTATAGAATGGCAGTAGGGATCAATTTAGAACCAGAGAGAGATCCAAGAAATGCAGTCACACACACTCATTGCATAAAAGAATGGATACTGTATCTGTATTGTTGTAGTTGTCCTGTTGAATTTGGTAAGTAAGTTGCATGCAGCAAACAATTCCTCTTATTAGCGGCACTCCTCCAATCCAGCTGACGCTCCGTCCATCAATGTTGGTGACTAGAAGACACCCTGTCCACTGCCTGCCTGGCGGATGCTGAATTGCGGCTCGCTAATGTGAAGCCTGATTCCATCCTTTTTTCCCCATTGCAGACTGAAACCCGGCCTGTAAATATTGAACGAAAAACAGCACTGATAAATAAATATAAGGTATGTACGCTGTGTAGTGCAAAAAGTCACACTTTGATTTTCCTAATGGACAGTACAACATTTTTGAAAGTGCGTACTGTGTCCGAGTCACCTTTTCAAGGATAAATAAGTATGGGCAAATTAATTTAGCGGATCTTTCCCCTCAAGCTAGGTGTACTGTAAACTGTGTTTTAGAACAAAATTAGGCCTTCCCAGCAGTACTTCCACCCAGACCCTTACTAAAGCCAGTTGCAAAAATGTAGAAGACCCCCAATCAGATCTCAAAAAACGAGGCCTAGCAAAAAATTGGTGACAAAACGTACTTTGAAAGTAAAAGTAGGCCCAAATACCCCCTTACCCACCGTGGATTGTATTCAAACCACTTGCAAGCAAGCAAAAGTATCCATAGCCAGCATCGCTCCAAGACTCGAAAACCCCCCCACCCAAACACATGCAATAGAAATACTGCTAACCCTAACAAGCCCTAAGTTAAGAATAGTGGCAGAGGCTTTCTTTAACTATGCCAAATCCCCCCTTTCCCACCATGGATTTTCTTCAAATGACTTGCAACCAAAATTACAAATTCTCACAAGTGCTCTAAGACCCCAGAACTCAGTTGCAAAAATCTAGAACACCCCAAAACACATGCAATCCTGCTGTTAGGGCTAACCCTAACGAACCCTAAGTTACAAAAAGTGCCAAAAGGCTTTTCCTTATGGATTTTGTCCACTCCCAACCACTTCTATCCGGTATTAGACCTTCCCAGGAATGCCCCAAGACCCGCCAACCCACCCGCCAAAAAGCACAACACCCCCAAAAAGCCCAAAAGCAAAATCTCATACTTACAATATTTCTCGGCCTTCGGTCCAAACGCACAATGCAGCTAGGCCATAACTCCAGTTTTCCACCACGGATTTCCTGAAAATCAAATGCAATCAAGATTAGACTGTCCCAGCAGTGCTCCCAGACCCCAAAACTCACCCACAAACAGCCGGAACCCCCCCAAAGAGCACCTCAAAGGCAAGCAAGTCATCAAAAAAATGTCCGCCTCCGATTTGGTCCAAACAGCCAAAGAGCAAAAGTACAAAAATGGGGACTTAGTCATTTTTTTGCCAATTTCCCAAATTACTCCGCGCGCGCTCTGCAGCTAGGCCCTAACTCCCCTCTGCCACCATGGATTTGCTTCAAACCTCTTGCAAACTAAAGTATCCATAGCCAGCATTGCTCCCAGACCCCGAAACCCACCCACAAACACCAGGAAGCCCCCCAAACAGGCCCCCGAAAACGCTACATTGAGCAAAATGTCAGAAATAGCAACAACAACAAAATCAGCGTGGATTTTGTCCCAACCACTTCTATCCGGTATTAGACCTTCCCAGGAATGCCCCAAGACCCGCCAACCCACCCGCCAAAAAGCACAACACCCCCAAACAGCCCAAAAGCAAAATCTCATACTTACAATATTTCTCGTCCTTCGGTCCAAACGCGCAGTGCAGCTAGGCCATAACTCCAGTTTTCCACCACCGATTTCCTGAAAAGCAAAAGCAATCAAGATTAGACTGTCCCAGCAGTGCTCCCAGACCCCAAAACTCACCCACAAACAGCCGGAACCCCCCCAAAGAGCACCTCAAAGGCAAGCAAGTCATCAAAAACACAAAATAATTTCCGCCTCCGATTTGGTCCAAACCACTTTTATCCGGTATTAGAGCTTCCCAGCAATGGCCCCAGAGCCGTCAACCCAGGAGAAAACAAGTAGAAGACCCCAAAACAGCCAAAGAGCAAAAGTACAAAAATGAGGACTTAGTCATTTTTTTGCCAATTTCCCAAATCACTCTGCGCGCGCTCTGCAGCTAGGCCCTAACTCCCCTCTGCCACCATGGATTTGCTTCAAACCTCTTGCAAACTAAAGTACCATAGCCAGCATTGCTCCCAGACCCCGAAACCCACCCACAAACACTAGGAAGCCCCCCAAACAGGCCCCCGAAAACGCTACATTGAGCAAAATGTCAGAAATAGCAAAACAAAATCAGCGTGGATTTTGTCCCAACCACTTCTATCCGGTATTAGACCTTCCCAGGAATGCCCCAAGACCCGGCAACCCACCCGCCAAAAAGCACAACACCCCCAAACAGCTCAAAAGCAAAATCTCATACTTACAATATTTCTCGGCCTTCGGTCCAAACGCGCAGTGCAGCTAGGCCATAACTCCAGTTTTCCACCACGGATTTCCTGAAAAGCAAATGCAATCAAGATTAGACTGTCCCAGCAGTGCTCCCAGACCCCAAAACTCACCCACAAACAGCCGGAACCCCCCCAAAGAGCACCTCAAAGGCAAGCAAGTCATCAAAAACACAAAAAAATTCCGCCTCCTATTTGGTCCAAAGCACTTTTATCCGGTATTAGAGCTTCCCAGCAATGGCCCCAGAGCCGTCAACCCAGGAGAAAACGAGTAGAAGACCCCCAAACAGCCAAAGAGCAAAAGTACAAAAATGGGGACTTAGTCATTTTTTTGCCAATTTCCCAAATCACTCTGCGCGCGCTCTGCAGCTAGGCCCTAACTCCCCTCTGCCACCATGGATTTGCTTCAAACCTCTGGCAAACTAAAGTATCCGTAGCCAGCATTGCTCCCAGACCACGAAACCCACCCACAAACACCAGGAAGCCCCCCAAACAGGCCCCCGAAAACGCTACATTGAGCAAAATGTCGGAAATAGCAAAAAAAAAATCAGCGTGGATTTTGTCCCAACCACTTCTATCCGGTATTAGACCTTCCCAGGAATGCCCCAAGACCCGCCAACCCACCCGCCAAAAAGCACAACACCCCCAAACAGCCCAAAAGCAAAATCTCCTACTTACAATATTTCTCGGCCTTCGGTCCAAACGCGCAGTGCAGCTAGGCCATAACTCGAGTTTTCCACCACGGATTTCCTGAAAAGCAAATGCAATCAAGATTAGACTGTCCCAGCAGTGCTCCCAGACCCCAAAACTCACCCACAAACCGCCGGAACCCCCCAAAGAGCTCCTCAAAGGCAAGCAAGTCATCAAAAACACAAAAAAATTCTGCCTCCGATTTGGTCCAAACCACTTTTATCCAGTATTGGAGCTTCCCAGCAATGGCCCCAGAGCCGTCAACTCACCCGCAAAGAAGTAGAACACCCCCACAAGTGCTGAGTCTTTCTTCATTGGGCGTAATCCAGCCCTCTGCTTTGATGGAAATAGGAGTCTGGAGGAGGAGGATAGAGGAGCATGTTCTTCTGAACTTGTGAACCTGAGGAATGCAGACTGCGGCACCTTCAAATCAATAAGCAAACAAGTGAAGACAGTTCTGCTGATGGGCTTGTTTTTGTGATTAGGTGATTAAAGTTTGAATTATATTAACTGTGCACAACAAAGAAAGACAGACACACAGGAATGAAAGTGAATAAGGACGAAAAAGAAAGTTATTGATTCATTGTCTCATTTTCAGGGCTCGGTGTTAAGGTCCAGGAATAAGAATAAGGCTTCGTCTTCATACTCTGCGAATTCAGGCAGGGTGAGCTCAGTGTCACCTGACAGAGTAGAAATTCCCTCATCTACGTTGCTGTCCACCTCGTCTTCATCCGGCGCGCTTTCTCGTACTATGTAATCTGGTGGTATGAGGTGCTGATTCATCTTGATCATTGTTAACCTCTCCACATTTTTGGGCGAGAGGCGGCTCCGTTTGGGAGTTACAATGGCACCAGCAGCACTGAAAACACGTTCAGAAGACACGCTTGCGAGTGGGCAAGTAGTTTAAAGTCAGATTGGAGAGCTGTGGCCACAATTCTTTTTTCCCATGCCAATACGCCAATGGGTCAGCATTAACATAGACCTCTGTTGAGTCATTCAGATGGTCCTTCACCATCGACTCAAGGTCCTCCTCCAAGGTTCCTCCACTTTGCTTAGCTGTTGCTGTGACCTTTTGAGAACCAAACCCAAGCCGAGCTAGCCAATCCTCTTCAGCCTTCAATGTTTCTGTTGTGTCTGGTGCAGATGATCCGGTTGCCGGTGTCTTTAACAGCTGAGAGGTCACTTGTGCCACAGCCACAGGTGCAGAAGTGGATTGTTTTGACTGGGGATGGCCTGCTGATGCTGATGTACTGCCTTTTCCTTCAATTTTTTGCCGTTCTCTTTCAAACCTCTTGGCTGACAAGGCTAGCCAACGTTTGTACTTTGGAACATGTTCATCATCAAAAGGAAAGAATGCTCGGCCTGCCAGCGCCTTTTTGTAGCGTGGATCCAGAATAGTAGCACAAATGTAATGCTGGTTTGAGTGGATCATTTTAAGACGTTCATCACCTTGTAGGCGCTCTAATAATTTCTCCGCCAAAACAAAAGGGTCTTTGTTTTTTTCATCTTTTTGAAACACAGAACACACCTCCTTCAGTTGGTGCTTCAGCATGTACAACAATGGGATAGCTTTTCCCAAATTACAGTCCTCCTTGGTGACTGCACGCGTGAAGACCTCAAAAGGACGAAGCATGCGTGTCAGGCTTTTAACTATGTCCCATTGCTCCGCACCCATCCTCAGGTCCTTCTGAGCTGTACCCTGTGTTAAGAAATATTGATCGAGTACCGTATACTGCTCATACAGACGCTCAAGCATGTAGAAGGTTGAGTTCCAACGTGTTGCCACCTCCTGGATGAATGCTTTCACTGGCATTCGACGTTCATGTAGCAGGCTCCTCAGATGCTTCCGGGCCTTAAAAGAATGGCTGAAATGGTTGCACATTTTTTGGTAGGTCTCCACTACCTCGTACGCTGGACTGTCTTTATCACTCAAGAATTTTTTGACAACCAGGTTTACACAGTGCGCCAAACACGGCACTCTGAAATACTGACCCAGCTCCATGGCCTTAACTACATTGGCACCATTATCCGTGGAAACATAACCAATCTGGCGTTTTTTTGGGGACAGCCAGTCAAGGACCTTTGTGTTAAACTCATCCAAAATGTTTTGTGCTGTGTGACGTTTCTCCAAACCAAACATGGCTAGTGTTGCATGTTTCCGAGCAGCTTTAAAAACTTGGTCCGGGTCAACACCTGCGTTTAGCTTTGCTTTAACCCCTGAAAAAGAGACCCAGTGTGCAGTGATGCACATGTAATCAGCGCCTGCGCCACTGGTCCACATGTCTGTTGTCAGATGTATAGTGTGAACAGCACTCTTCTGCAAAGCTGCCCCAATCACCTCCAGCACATCTTCATGTAGTGCTGGAACCCCAACTCTGGCAAAATAGAACCGGCTAGGAACCTTCCATTTAGGGCAGAGCGCTGCCACTAATTCTAGAAAACCAACCCCTTCTACAAAAGAAAAAGGGAGAAGGTCCAGAGCTAGCATTTTAGCCAGCTTAGTGTTATACAGACGCGTCAGTGGGTGGTTGCGTTCATATTTCGCTTCTGTAAACAACATCTTTTTAATGTTGCCCTGGACCAAGCATTTACGGGATGATGATGATATCTTCGACCCAGTTACGCTCGCTGATGAACTTTTTCGCATTGGTGTTTCACTCTCTCCCACACTCTCTGTGGCTCACATGGGGTGTGCTGCTGACAGGGGTACTGGATGTAAGTGAAGTGTTTGACACGTCTTCTTCCTCCTCGTCATCATCAGATGAAACAGCATTACGTTACGTGCAATTCGGGCTTCCTTGATCGCCTGTAGGTGCGCAAACCATTTGACAGCGTGCTTTCTTTCAAGATGACCTCTCTGGCCTCCGGTACCATAGTTGGAACCAAACTTACCACGACTAACTGCCAACTTACAAATGCTACAAATGGCAAAGTTTTCCTTTTTTGGGCAAACACTAAAGGAGTCCCAAACTGCGGACTTGAAATGTCTTTGGGGGCCGGAGGAGGCGGCGATACTGGTGGTGGTGGTCCTGCTGCTAATGCCAGATGAAGTGGAGGATGTGGATTGCCGAACTTCAGTACGTTTTGCACTTTCACCACCACTAATTGAGGTCGAGGTGGATGGAGGTCCCTTCTGGCGACTAAGAAATATGGAAGCGGTAGGTGTTGGTGTACTAGTTAACTCCAATGATTGTGTTGTTTCTTCCATTGCCTCCTCGTCGACAACATCATCACGCTCAGCAGCTTCTCGGGCTAGGGTCAAAATGTCTTTTTGCTGCATGCCCGCTGGGGCTGCAGTGACCTTTATGATGACTGCATCATCGTCGTGAGAGTCTTCATCAGCAGGAGTATCCGCCACTTCTTGTTGAGCCTCATCACACTCCATAACTATGAGTTTTTCGACGACCTTCCTTTTACGCTTAAGTACCTTTGTCAGATCATGGTGTGCCTCACTCTCAGACGGCCGTGATGGTTCCCAATCTTCATCCAGATCATCAGAAGGAGGTGGGCTTGAAGAAGATGTAGACACCAACCTTGATCTTTTCCTTGCTAGGGATGTGTAAGACAATGAATGATCATCAGGAGGAGTGGCTTCCAATGATACCTCGGCTTGATTGTCGATTTCCTGATGTGCCCCTACTTCGGGATGAACAACTATTGTGGGCACTTGTGACCCTCCATGCACCTCTGCTTGCGCATCTCCTTGCGCTGCCTCTCCTTCCACATGTACTTGGGCTTGTACTTGCACATGTGGTTGTTGTTGCGGCTGTGGTTGTTCAACACTTGTCAGATGAGTTACAACAACCTGTGTTGATTCAGGGACATTGCTACTACTTTCTTTCAATGAGCCAACATCACTGGTCGATGGTGATTGAAGAAGTACACTGACTGCCTCTGCAGCACTCAAGGGCTTGGACTTAAGTTGGCGTGGTGGTGGTGGTGGAGGCACTGAGCCCAATGGAGCGGGGGTGCTGCTCCCAGCTTGGTCCCTAGCAGATCTCGCTGCTGCTGCAGGCGTACTTTTTTTTTACTCCCAAAAAACGCGGCGGCCGGCACACCAGCCTCCTTGGTAACTTGCTTCTTCTGCTCCTTACTGGCAACTTTCTTGCTAGAGGAGCTACGGAGAACTTTTTTTGGGGCCATCTTCTTCAGAGCAGGTCAGAACAGCAGGCCGCAGTTGCACGAGTTGCAGAGTTGTCTGTGGCCAGACGTGACGTCGCGTGACGTTATGCTGCACACACACACCGCTGCAGGACTTCTTCCTGGCACTGGTGGTTCTCTTGAGTCTTGTGCACCTAAAAGCAATGGAAGACAGAGGAACATCAGTTCAGTTATACACCCCAAAAAAATCAAAAAAAATACAGAAAAATCAGCACAATCCCATGCCCTCCATGATGTTTAAATTCAAGACACCCCACAGAAAGACTAGGCCCATGCAACACTCACTAGTCACTACCCCTGGTGAAAAGGCCACAACAACAGGCCAAAAAAACGAAAATCACAGAAAAATCAGCACAATCCCAAGCCATCCAGCCCCTCCATGATGTTTAAATTCAAGACAACCCACAGAAAGACTAGGCCCATGCAACACTCACTACCCCTGGGCATAAAGGTTGAAAACTAGGCAAAATGGTTGCAGGCCTAACAACACTGCCTGCATTCAAAATGGCCCCCTCCCTCCCAGCACATGGCCAGGGCCTGTAGCAGCACTCAAAATGGCCCCCACCCACATGGCCTGTCCCCATGAACACCCCAAAAAAACGAAAATCACAGAAAAATCAGCACAATCCCAAGCCATCCAGCCCCTCCATGATGTTTAAATTCAAGACACCCCACATAAAGACTAGGCCCATGCAACACTCACTACCCCTGGTGAAAAGGCCACAGCAACAGGCCCAAAAAACGAAAATCACAGAAAAATCAGCACAATCCCAAACCATCCAGGCCCTCCATGATGTTTAAATTCAAGACACCCCACAGAAAGACTAGGCCCATGCAACACTCACTACCCCTGGGCATAAAGGTTGAAAACTAGGCAAAATGGTTGCAGGCCTAACAACACTGCCTGTATTCAAAATGGCCCCCTCCCTCTCAGCACATTGCCAGGGCCTGTATCAGCACTCAAAATGGCCCCCCCATGAACACCCCAAAAAATCGAAAAACACAGAAAAATCGGCACAATCCCAAGCCATCCAGCCCCTCCATGATGTTTAAATTCAAGACAACCCACAGAAAGACTAGGCCCATGCAACACTCACTACCCCTGGTGAAAAGGCCAAAACAGGCCAAAAAAACGAAAATCACAGAAAAATCAGCACAATCCCAAGCCATCCAGCCCCTCCATGATGTTTAAATCCAAAACACCCCACAGAAAGACTCAGTGCACCCACCACTGAGTACACCTGGGCAAAAGGCCCCAAAACAGCCCAAAAATCGAAAATTCCAAAATTGTAGTTGCAGCAACTGTAATGCCCCAAACAAACTTACTTGTGAAATTTCTAATCCAAAAGTGATCCAAAGAAAGTCAAAAAGGCCTCAAATCCAAATATCCAGCAGCATCCACAAAAAGTAATCCTTCCAGCTCCAGATCCAAATGAAAAGTGACCAGGAGATGGACAAAGCACTGGGAGGAGCCTGCTGGACAGGAACAGGAAGTTGAAGACTGTGGGGCACTTCCTTCCTCCCACCCCCCCCTCCCCAAAATGGACTCCTCGCAAAAAAAGTGCAGGCAAATGTCAACCTGAGGAGTTATTCAGATAAAAATCATCATTTCCATAAGGTTTATGCTGCTTGCTGGTGGATTTCTTGGGCAGAATTGCAAATTTTGTATTTTCGCGAGTGCGAGATTGTTGCTGCTCGCCGCATCTACAAGCTCGCAATTGCGAAGTCCCGCGATACGTGATCATGGCGTACTCGCGTTGACAAACTCTCGTTGTTGGCAAGCCGCGATGACGAAATCGCGCTCGCCAAATTCCCGCGGGATCCCGCAGCAAGATCCAAAATGGCGCAGCACTCGCAAAATATCGAGAAAAACAACTCGGCAAACGCTGAATGACGGTAAGTAAACGCCGCGCGCCGCAAAATTGTATCACCAAGAAAAAAAATCAGCTGCGTGTGAATTTGTGGATTTTCGGTAAATTCGCGAGCGTTTGCGGATTGCGAATTTACCGAAAATCCGCAAAATCCGCGAGCGGAACGGATTTTCCACCCATGCTTACTCTGGAGGTGGAATAGTAATTTTCACCCCTACGCTATCCAACGCTTTTCCTACTGTTGCACCCTCTGGAGTCGCAATAGTAATTTTAACCCCTACGCTATCCAACATTTTCCCTAATGTTGCACCCTCTGGAGTGGGAATAGTAATTTTTATCCCTACGCTATCCAACGCTTTCCCTACTGTTGCACCCTCTGGAGTGGGAATAGTAAGTTTTACCCCTATGCTATCCAACGCTTTCCCTACTGTTGTACCCTCTGGAGTGGGAATAGTAATTTAAACCCCTACGCTATCCAACGCTTTTTCTACTGTTGCACCCTCTGGAGTGGGAATAGTAATTTTTACCCCTACGCTATCCAACGCTTTCCCTACTGTTGCACCCTCTGGAGTGGGAATAGTAATTTGTACCCCTACGCTATCCAACGCTTTTCCTACTGTTGCAATATGTGGAGTAAGTATATATATTAATTTATATGTAGGCTTTTTAATTTATTTTAAATGTGTATGTATTAGTCATTATTTTTTAAATATGTTTTAATGTTTCTATTTAATATTTGTAAAATTATATGTATTTTTAATTTCATTTCTTTTTACATTATTATTAATACTTTTAAAAAAACGATATTTTTAATTTCGATATTTTTGTACTACGATATTTTTTTCCGATATTTTTGTACTTGCCTATTATGTCATAGATTTGCTGTGGCCTGGCCACTGGGGCTTCCTTACCTTCACTATAGCAAGGTACTGATAGGAGGCCACATATGCTTCCCTTGTGAACCACCAGTAGTGATCTATAACAGTGGAGAGTTGTTTTTATGGACACCCTTGCACCATCCATAAAGTTCTGGCTCTTCCACCTTCACAAATAGTGCATAGCCCTGTTGCATTGCACTCCAGCAATGGACACATGTGGGAGAGGCACAATCATCTTGCCTAACCCAAGAGGTTAGAATAATACACTTAACGCTCCTAGCAGTCCTCTTCTCCATTTTACTGCTGTGCCCCTTTTCTCCCACAGGTGAAAAATCCACCTGGTCAACAGTGCCCATTAGCTGGCACCCAGGGTATCATCGTCACCACCCTTGTACTGCACACTATGGGAGTTGTGTTCCTTCATAATGTTGCACAGGAAACAGGACAAGGCATCCCCAGCACTGCATGGGGTGCCAGCGGACAGAGACTTGCTGGCTCCCCATTCGCGCAGATTGGACTGGATACTAGAGGCTGTATTAGACATTAAAACCACTTTAGAGCTCAAACTCGATGCACTAAAAATCGACATGGGTCTCACACGAGAAGATCACTAAAAACTGAAAGAGTGAGTCAACAATGCAGAATCCACTCTGACTTCCAGTAGACCGACAATCTTGAACACTACTGCACACATCAAGGCTGTACACGAAGAGGTAGACTACCTCATAAAACACATTGATGATCAGGAGGGTAGGTCACGGCATAACACGTGCGGATTGTGGGCCTTCCAGAACAGATAGAGGTCCCCCGCATGGAACTATATCTCGATGGTTGGGAGTCTAAGAAATCCTGCAGGGTAAGCACTCTTCCTTCTTTTCACAGGGTTTCCGGGAGGTCCCCTTCGCTTGCTGCCCCCCCCCCCTACAGCTGGTGGTTGGCTGCCTCTTCAATTATAGGGACCGAAACCACATCCTGCAAGTTACCTGTTCAAGAGGCCCTTGGAAAGTGGGGAGCACCCAGGTCCACATTATCCCTGATTGTATTATGGAGCATGGTATCAAATATGCACTGCAGTTTCAAGCCACACTCAGGATCATGCAGGGAGGTAAAGGCACCTTCTGTGTGACCCCAGAGGAGGCTTGGACTTGGCTTAACCACAATGGAATTGATAATCCACCTCATGGTACCACTGATGCCTCCACTAAATAGACAAAAATGTTGCCAGTCACACAAGACGCGTCCATAGTTGGGCCCCTGAAGAGAACCAGCGGCCAAAGAAAGAAAACACGTAGTTGCTCAGATTGAACACGGAGAATTGACCCCATCCCCAACTAGATCCATGACAGGCAGTCTCAATGTGGAGTAGGGTCTCCAACCTGTAGCTCGTGAGCTACAGTAGCTCTCCAGCTACCTCTGAGTAACTCACCTGTGTGCAGCCCAGCTTATTAAATTAGAAAGCTTTTGCTTGGTTGAATTATTATACATATAACAAAATGGAGATTATACAACACAAATAATGTTCATAGCTTTCAATGCATTTCGTGAAACACAAGTAGCTCCCAGTATAGAAATGGTTGGAGACCCAGAGACACTAGTGGATTCGCTACTTGGAGGGGGTCCTTTGGTTACCCCCAAATGGCAGAGGATGTGGTGGCCACACCCGTGTTTTTCAATTTGAACTCAATCTGATGGCAGGGTAGAGGTTCTTAGTACCTCTGTTCTGGCTGGAGACTGCGGATGACTATTATACTGCTGCTGCTATTACTGCATTACCTGTACTTCCTCACTTGCACGTAGTACAATGGTAGCTGACTGGTTTGCAAGGTTCTTTGGTTGCATTTGAGTGCAGCTGGCTGGTGTGCTAGACTGGGAGGGGGTGTTTATTGATTTTCACAAACATATTGAAATTGTTCATTCATGCTATCTTAATGAAGTTTTTTTTAACAAAATAGTATGTTGTATGCTGGCAAGAAGGGTCGATTGGCTTGGAAAGGTTAAGGGGGGGAAATTTACTAATTGCTACACCACAGGTTTGATACCATGTGGCCGTAGTTGGACATAGGTCAAGGACACAATACTTGCTATTGACCTGGAATGTAGTTGGGTTGGCAAGTTATGTAAAACAATACTGGGTGCATCAATATTTGTGTAGGCATAAAATACAAATTGGATTGGTGCACCACTTGGTATTGAGACCAGTAGTATTCAAGAAATCAATAAGTCTAGTGATGTTTTGAAGTTGTGAATGATCCTTTATTTACAAAAATTGCCAGCCAACGTATTTCGTTCATGGGAATGAACTTCTTCAGGGCAAAAATCCACGTTCCTTGGTAAGGAAACGGATGTGTAGGGTTGGTAGTCCGGGCTGCACTGGCCTCCTTAGTAAGGGCCGCTGTGTGCCGAATCTGGAGAGTAGGCGGTGTGGACAGCTGTCCACTTCTATGATACCGACTACTACGTTACCAGACAATGGCTACTCCGCTGGCATGTGCAATACTGACACATCAGAAAGCACTAGAGTTGCTAGGTAATATAGACTACAGGGAATACCAGCCAAGGAAATACACTAAGGCGACAAGGTTGGCAGGCTTTTAGCCTGGTTTCTTCTCTCTGATGCATCAAGGGTTCCCATAACTGCTGTTCAGGAGAGGATGGGCTCCATACTTAACTCCCAAGAAGTCATAAATACCGCCTTTAGATCTTATTCAAAGAGGTGTAATCAGCCCCATGCCTGACTGATAGAATTGATAAATGGATTCTTTTTTGGATATGTTGCACCTACCATAGCCCTGGGCGTCCCAACGCACTGAGCTGGAGGCCCTTCTTTCGAAACAGAGATTAAAAAAGCCATCAAACAGATGGCTCATGGTAAAACACCTGTGACTGGTGGCTGGCTGGCTGATAGAATTTTACAAGGCTTTAATTCCAAACTCATCCTGTACCTGCTAAAGGTGTTTAACTCTGCTTTTTCAAAGGGCTAGGGAATTATTACACTGCACCTGATACGATTTGCGAACTATCAAGGAAGACATTGAAAGCAAGGTCACTTAGCCATCTAGAAGAATTACGAATCGCCAAGGAAGTAACTAAAGCTTCCGTGCAACATTCTATGGCGGTCCAAACCTCTCTTTCAATTCAGCCGTATTTAACATATGATCTCACTACATTCGAGAGATTACTCCTGACTAGGTTTAGGCTAAACATCTTCCATCGATTAGTCGTTTTCCCAGTGAGAAATAGCTGGGACTCAGTTTTACCTCCCTGCCCATGTGATGAGATTTCAGAGCAGACAAATATTCACACTTTTCTATTTTGTAAATTCTATGATGGGCATCGAAAGATCTGGTTGATACCTTTGCTAAAATTGTTGGGTATTAGAAGATGTCGTCCAGCAATGTTATGATTGCAGTTCCTAGAGACAGAATGGATTTGTAAATACATAGTTAGATTCCTGAAATGTATTTTCAGACACAGAATGAATTTGTGATAAGCCTTCCCTTTTGATAACAAAGAGCCTTAGATACCTTAGAATTACCATGCATTAGGTAGAATGGTTAGGGATCCCCGTTGCTGCACATGGATAATTGTGTCTAAAATAAATTTTAATTAGTTTTTAATTGTGTATTATCTGTTTTTTATCTGTGAAACTGCTTTTATGGTTTTCTACATTGTAAAACCGAATAAAGAGAATACTACTACTACACCTGTGACTGGTGGCTGGCTGATAGAATTTTACAAGGCTTTAAATCCAAACTTATCCTGTACCTACTAAAGGTGTATAACTCTGCTTTCTCAATGGTCAGACTCCCTCCCTCGATCCAATCAGAATGAGTTTATGCCTGGGAGGAACACATTCCTGAACCTGTAACGCCTGTTCTTGCTAATGGATTGGGCACGGTCATTGGATGCACACCCTTGGGTTGCTTCGCTGGATATTGAGCAGGCTTTTGACACCCAGGGGTGGGAACACCTGAAGTAGGTGCTTAAGACGATGGGGTTGGGTCCCAAGCTTCTCTGTTGGATAGCCTTACTCTATACCTCGCCACTAGCCGGGATGAAAACAGGTCAAGCCTTATCGAAACCTTTGAAACGTGGCACTGGCGAGGGTTGCTGCTTGTCACAATAATCTTTGCTCTGACAATGGAGCCACTTGCCTATGCCCTTTGAACACATGCTCCGGAGGTCCTCGGAGGAAGACGGAGGACCTGATAGAGGGCAATCTGGCAGAGCCCTTATGGGTGCGCGATCTTCCTTCCCATTCTGACATCCCTACTGCTCCCCCCTCGAGTCATCTCCAAGATGCTGATCCTCCCCAGATTTTGTTTTTTTTCTCTGCCTTTCCAGTCTTGTTGTCCACCAGATTTTTGGCAGACTTTCGAGCGCTCCTGTCAGCATTTATTTTAGGCAAGTGTAGAAGACGAGTGGTTCTTTCCAAACTTTACACCCCACTAGAACGTGGCGGGTTGAGTGCACAAAAATGCAAATAATATTGTGCAGAAGCCCAATTACAATGGCCCTTGCGCTGACTTGCAGGTTAAAACATGTCAGAACCAGGTCACCAGCAGGATGGGGCTGAGCTGCCTTGGGTGTTGCGATGGCTGTTGGTTCTGAAAGCTGTGATACTTGGATCGGGGGAGAACACCCTCATGCGCATGGCAGGGATTTGCTGGGCTAGATACGTGACCAAACCATGGGGCTCTTCTCCTTATGCACCGGAACTCACTCTCTGGGCACTACTGGACTGGGTTGTCATTTATTGCAAAGGAGACTTAAAGCTGCGGCCTGGATCGAAGTAGGTCTTACCATGTGGGGTGATCTGTTCACAGATAAGATCTTTGCCACGTTCGAGAGTCTTATGGATGACTACGGTATCCCAGAGAGCTCCTTCCTTATATATGCAGCACTCACACACACCTCCACACACTTTGGCAGAGAACCCATGACAAACCCGAGACTTCCTTTCTTCAGTCGCTACTAAGACATGGAGATGATTGGCACCATGGGTAAACACCTGTATAACGCACTACATGCTAACACAGAGACCCCCTTGCACCAACTACACACCTACTGGGACTCCATCCTCAATGTCACATTAACAGATAACCAACGGACATAGTGCATAGGGATACTTAAATTAGTTTCCACGAACACCAACTTCAATTATCTACTCTGCACATACCTCACTCCAGAGTGGTTGGCACTCATGTGTCCCAACACCTGCCTCCGCTGTCAGGCCAGTGCCGCAAACTTCATATATATGGTATGGAGTTGTCCTAGACTTATCCCATGTTGGGACAAGATTGTGGGGTTTATCTTGGAGCGCTTGTGCACTCCCATCATAAGGGTAGGTCCGCACTTCCTACCCGGCATCAACCCTCTTCTCAGCTGTAAGCAAATTGATCAATAAATTCATAGATCTCACTTTGGTTGTGTGAAGTGGAGGTTAGCCATGAGCTGGAAATCAGTCTCGCCCCTCCTGACTCGGATTTGCCTGTCAGACCTGCGCTCTGGCATTCTGGCAGAGCAACAGGCATTGCGTATGGGAGGACCTACCGCTCGACCCCATCTGTAACACTGGACTGGCAAACGTACCAAGAAAAGGAGGCTAAGCCTAACTACAGGATCAAAAAATGATGTATAGGGAGCTACCCTTTCTGGCAGGAAAAGGATTGGGTCAACAATCTTAAAAAAACAGAGTTCCTTCTCCTGAGTTCAATGAATCATAGGTGGTGTTAGAATCCCACAAGTAAAAGTATGAAAAAGGAGGAAATTAGTCTTTTAGAGAAAGGATTAGGCTTTGCAATAGCAGGACCCCAGATAGATTCACATTAGAGAGGGACCTACAAAGCTTTGTGCGGAAAATTAGACTCCACAAATACTTTGAGGGTAAAGAAAAAGCGCCATCAGACAATAAGTCAAGCCTACGCCCTAAATCTGTGTGGACGCCATTGAGTTCAATGGTGAACAAAAATGTAGAAACCTTTGAAAAGGTAATAACAAGGGGTCTGGAGGATATATTGGATCAAAAAATGTGGGTTAAGAACAATCTCACAATGGAAGAAAAAAAAGCCCCTAAAAATTTGGAAGAAGATGATAAAATCACCATTAAACCAGGGAATAAAGGCGACAGCATAGTCGTACTAGAGACATCAGATTATGAGAGGAGGATGAATCTTCTTCTTGATAATCCTAACCATTATGTAAAATCTAACATGCGAGAATGGCAAGACTTAGGGAAACTCATTAAAAATGTACTCCTCCTGGCTAAGGAGGATGGAGTGATCAACCAGGAAGAATTTAATTTTCTCAATAACGAAACACCTACAATTCCAGCAATCTACAGATTGCCAAAGGTACATAAAGATATCAATAATCCACCCATTTGACCCATAGTTTCCAGCCTTAATTCCTTAACGGAACCCCTAAGCAAATACGTGGATAAGTTCATCCAACCACTGGTTATTGAACAACCAGCATATATAAAAGACACCACGGACATGATAAGGAAAGTGGAAGGCACTGAGTTTAACCCCTGCACACAATGGTTGGTAACGCTTGACATCGAAGCACTTTACACAAATATTCCACAAAATGACACAATAAAAGTGATCAGCAAGGGAAGGAGAAGACCTATCAGAGCACTCAACATTTATGATAGAATGCATTGAATTGATCCTCAAAAACAACATTTTTTTATTTAAAGACACCATGTACAGACAAACAAAAGGTACCAGCATGGGAGCCACTTGTGCCCCAAGTCTCGCATGCCTGTACGTAGCGGATTTTGAGCAGAAACATATTTATAATACACTAGCCCCCTTCTATGAAAATATATCAAAATGGTCCCGATTTATAGATGATATATTCTTCATCTGGCAAGGCACTGAAGGAGACCTAATTGAATTTATTACTTGGCTTAATTTAGGGGATGAAAACTTGAAATTCACCTCCTCATACAGTAATGAGGAATGTGATTTCCTAGACATTAAAATAAAAAATATGGAGGGCTCTCTGGTGGTGGAGTTATTCACTGAACCGTCAGACCGCAACACCATGCTCCACTTTAAGAGCCACCATCCAGCTGCCCAAAAGAACAATATACCTTTTGGCCAATTTTTAAGAGTGCGGCGTAACTGCACCACAAAAAATGAATATGACAAACATGCAGACATTCTGATTAAAAAATTCTTAGAGAGAGGATATCCAAGAACTATGGTGAAAAAGGCCTACAAAAGGGCCAAATATTATAACAGGGAGAGCCTCTTCGAAGTGAAAACAAGACAGGAAAGTGAAACAAAACCGATTGTATTTGTGACCAATTTCTCATGTATATCAAATAAACTAAAGAATTGCATTAACAGCAATTGGAAATTGATTAATGAACCAGGACAAACACCTATGCCCAAACCCATTTTCGCCTTCAGAAGGAACAGAACAGTCAGGAACTGTTTGGTACAAACCTACCCAAACAAAAACAATAGGAACCTAATCAGAACTATAGATGGCTCAACACCAACGGGCAATTTTGCCTGTGGAAACTGCACAAACTGCCCTTTAATAATATCAGGCCCCAATATAATTTATGGCAACATAACACATATACACAAAGCGCTGTTTAACTGCAGGACTCAAAATGTCATTTATATGATAAAATGTCCATGCGAAAAGGCATACATAGGGGAGACACAACGAGAAATCAGAGTCAGGATAAACAAACACAAGTCAGCTATTCGTACGAAAAAAACAACAGCACCCCTAGTGACACATTGGTTGAAGAAAAGCCACAAAGTGGAAGATCTTAGTTGGTGCGTTCTAGAAGTCACAAGTCTAAATAGAAGAGGAGGAGATCTGACCAGGAAGCGCAAACTCAGGGAGCAGTACTACATGTCCAAGTTTAACACTTACAAAACAGGACTGAACAATAGAGAAGAATGGGAGAGAATCCTTTAGGACAAAGACTGAGAACTAATAAGGACAAATAATAATAGGGAAACACTGAGTATAAACGAGAAGCAGTCTCCAAGCAATTCCTAAACATCATGATATAGAGGGATAAATAATTTTTTATTTAACCCTTAGTCTAGGGCAACAATAACCACACATATCCGTGATATATTTTATTCTAGCAACCAAATGGAGCGTACTGCAAGACAACACAATACTGACACAAAAGAGGGTCCCAATGTACCTTTTATGTTATGGATATGACGAATGGGAGTAGTGTTTGCACAATGACACATACCCATAGGATGAGCCAACACTGATAGCGCTCTATGGAGGACATACAGAGTAGGGCGGCAGGCAATCTAATAGAAAAGAACAGTATTCTAACACCAACGCTGTAAAACTGGAAAAGTAAAATAAAACTAATATTGGAAGAATAGAGAGTTAGCAAGATAATATAAATTATTTTTATCGCAAAATTAATGACTAAAGTAACAATGGTAGCACACTAACAGGTATATAAGATTACACTCCTTTTCCCATTCCAAGATGGCGGCAAATAAGTAATAATTGATCGAGCATAAGAAGACCGAGTGTCTATCCAAATATAGAAACACCCAAGAAGTAATATGAGATAAATAGCACTGGTATATTTGACGCTTTTAAAGTAACATATAATATTCGGTATCAAAATGATTTTCAAACTCAAAGCGGTTTTTCTCCCGTTCCAAGATGGCAGCCGTTCAGGCAGCCTGGGTCGGTACCGATAAACTATTAAGAAAGCCATATTCTTTAAAATTAGCTTATGAATGCAGGGCAGAGATCTTAATCTATGAAAACTGATGTTGAGATACTACAGTGGCAATTAAAAACATGATTTAACATCGCATTATTATACTACATAAACCACTGTGTTTACACAAAAGAACCCGAGCATAATACGAATATTGTAACAAAATAAAATAAAGTAGGAAATCTGTGAGTATAGAAACCCACCAGGCAATATATACTGTCTCAAAGGTGAGTCTACCAAAGAGGATTATCAGTATAGAACACACTACAAAATGGCGGTGTGTTTGCCCAGACCAACCTTTGAATATTTGCTAGTGTATAACAATACAAACAAAGGTGATAGCAATTAACCAATTAACTAGAGTACTTAAACCAGGCGAAGGAAGGGAGGAAACCACTTCCAAACAATCGGGGTAGGAGGAGGATGCCGTGCAGTTCAGGTACCAGCTACAAGTAAGTACGAGAGAGGGTCTTTTTACTAAAATCTATACCTTGGTAGATATGAGGTAAATACAATGCTGCCAAGAGTAGTACATACAAAACTCTTTCCCTTTCTGTAGAGCGGACAGCTAATTTCAAAATAAGCTCCAAGAAAGTGACCACTGACTGTATGAAGAAAAGTACAGAGGGATTAAATACACAGCAATTCCTTTTTACCACAAAGGTAAGATCCCTAAGATAAAGACTCAGGTTTCTATTAAGTAAAGTAAATCCAATATAACTGAAGAATACATTAAATTGTTCCTCAGATAAAGTGGTGAATGGAACAGCCTAAGGTAGCTCCCAGAGGCGTCCCCCCAACCATTTAAAACAACAAGAATATAGGACTGGTAAGCCTTCTAAAATCTCTTTTTTAACTATGGATGTTGAGTAGTGACAAATACGGGGAACAAGTTTAGGAATAACTCAATAAGTGAATTTTCAAAATATAATGCTGCTATCAATATGTGACTACAGTTAGCATGCCAAGTTGTCCACCTATACCCATTAGGGGTGTAGGAAAAATAAAGTATAAAAATAGAAAACAAAGTGAATAACAAACATGTAAACCACTCTTACAACAGATATATATCCTCTTAATAGGATTGAAGTTGGTCCATTTTCTTCCCTAACCTGAGTGAAGTTTGGATAAAATCTACACACAAGGTAAAAATAAATAAACATGTAAGATTGCTCACCACAAATAGAGTGAATGTATAACAAAGAGAGTAACCTAAAACAAGATGTACTCCCTTTTCTTAACATAAAAGGATAAAAGAAATATGAGCGGATGTATACGTGCTCAGAGAGACCTGTAAAACAAAACCAGGGAAGAACCAACCTGGGTACGTTTTTTTTTTTAAACCAAGGGGTGGGAGACAAGAGTAAAGAATGACTTTAAAACCTGTTGTTCCCCTTTTTTTAAACAATACCAGGGAAGATCCAACCTGGGTGAGTTTAAAATAAAAAACCAAGGGGTGGGACACAATAGTAAAGAATGACTTTAAAATCTTTTTTTCCCCCTTTTTTGTGAACTTTTCGTAAAAGCCCAATTGTGTCTAGCAAATAGAACCAAGACACCGTATATCAGCGATGAACTAAGGCTGTTACAACCTCACCATCAATATCTTCAAGATGTGAGAATGTAGAAATATACTACAAGGTAGAAACAGATCAGGGATTGTAAAGTGTTCGGGGTTACCAAATATTAGGACAGAATCTAAAATGTTATAGCAATCTAAGTGCAAGTGTTGTAAAAAAAAAGCATGGGCCTAATATGTTATGTTATGTTATGTTATGTTATAAGCCATTTTTAAAGCGCTCGTACGCCCATGGGCTTCATGGCGCTATCGGAAGGAAGAAGTAATACATGTTGCTGTGAAAACTACTATAAATAGGCTTGCTCAAACAGCCAGGTCTTCAAGGCATGTCTAAACGTGAGCAGATCTTTACTATGTCTGAGTGGCAGAGGTAATGAATTCCAAAGGGTGGCAGCGAGATGGTGAAAGCAGCTGCCCCCTTGTCGTTTCCTTTTGAATCGAGACACCACCACTAGTGTTTTCTGGGCAGATCGAAGGTGTCGTGTGGGGACATATTTTATCACTAGGTTTTTAATAAAAATTGGTCCACAATTATTTAAGGCTCTGAAGGTTATACAGCAGGTTTTAAAAGCTATTCTCTGGGCCACAGGTAACCAGTGTAGCTCCTTCATGCCTGATTTGATTGAGTGCCTTTTGGGTGTTTTAGTTATGAGTCTGGCTGCTTGGTTCTGGACCAATTGGAGTCTTTTCAAAAGTCCCAATGGTAAGCCTAAATAGATGCTGTTTGAAAAGTCTAGACGGGACAGCACCAGGGCTATAGTGACTTGAATGAGGGCAGAGTGTGTAAGGAACTGAGCAATTTTTTTTATTTTGCGGAGCTGAAAAAAACTTGCTGACACCACTGCACCTATTTGGGAGTGCAGCGATAGATCTGATCTTAAAGTGACCCCCAAGCTTTTTACTGAGGCTGAACTAACAGGAGGAGTTCCCATATCGGTGGGCCAAAAATGGGGGCCCCAGCTGGGTTCGCTTTTCCCGGGCAAGAGTAGTTCCGTCTTGCCAGGGTTCAGCTTAAGGTGATTATCATTCATCCAACCTTGGATATGCCTCATGGTCTTCTGAAATTCAGTCACTGCATCGGGTGTATTGAGAGTGAATACCAATTGTAAGTCATCAGCGTAATTGTACGCTGTGACTTTGAATTTTTTGAGAGAGAATAAAAGGGGACGGAGATACAAATTAAATAGCAGGGGGGAAAGTCATGAGCCCTGCGGGACCCCACAGATGGATTGATGTCTGGTAGCCGTGAATGTTCCCAGTTGTACTGCTTGGGTTCGGCCATCAATAAAGGATGCGATCCACCTATATCCTATCCTATCCAATATGTACTATGATATGTTTTTGTAGATAAAATAAAGCTGTGAACGAGCCCTTGGATAAGGTGCAAGATAATAAAGAGGCACCGAAACGCCGCGTCGACAATTTCGTTCCTATAGAAATCCTTTGACTAGTAAACTTGATGTTGTAATATCTGTATGAAACATTGTGAGAATAGCAATTTTTAAAGAATATTGTATGTTTTTTTTAAATGTCTGAACCTCACGAAAAACGTTTGTGTATATGATTTTAATTGCATTAATATGTTATGATCAAATATTTTTTTTTTCAAATAAATGAATGAAAAATGTTTTTATAAAAATTGTTTCATGTTCTTTATGGTACCTTTGGGCCCTACTAGCACGAAGTTGTAAATTTGGTAACCGGTGTAACATCTTAATCCCTTCCAGTGATGTATACGTACCCTTGTGGGGTTCTAACACCACCTATGATTCATTGAACTCAGGAGAAGGAACTCTGTTTTTTTAAGCCTGACTACAGACCACTCAACCCTCCAGTGATGTTTAGAACATCTTGGGTCGCTACCCCCTATGGCGCTACCCAACACCCCCGGACGCAACTCCTAAACCCACAGCGGATATCACAATCACTACTGATCATAGCCCCATTCAGATGGTCATACAGTGCCCCTCCCATGCCGGTCCTTCCCTGCTCACCTTCTCTTAACTTAACTCAAGCCCCCCTCTTTCTGTGGCTGCACATGTGGCCCTCCTTGCAGAAATATGAGACTACATGCCATTGGATATGTTACTGTTCATTGATTATTAGTTTAACAAAGTTACGTTTTTTCAGATGCATACTGAGTGGACACCAACACAACTCTGTACCGGAAGCCCTGTCATCACCCAAACTAATGTGCCTCACTGATTATCTGATGTCACAGAACATAGTCCCAATGATTGATATTTGATAATGTGGCGTCTCATGTGACACAATGTGCACTCCCTTGTTGTCATGCTAGGACGAAAACCAATAAAGAAGTATTTTTTTTTTAAAAAGAGTTGAGAGTCTGAAATCTAATATTTATACCTAGGGCCCACTTTGAGGTAGAGGAAGCTTCTATAGGTTTCCAAACCCCTGAGGTGTCCTGGCCCTAGCTTGCCTGGGGTCTCAAAAGACCAGTGGCAAACCCTTTGTGAGAGTGTTCAGCAGGGGCCTTTGTGATGTGCAAGTGTGGTAGGTGGCAGCTCCTCTCCTTGGTTAATTCACAGTGACCCCTCCTGCCAACACCTAGCTTTCCTCTGTCCCACAGTCTAGGAGCAGTACACCAAAACAAACAAACTGGCAAGTACACCGAATCATGGGACCCAGAACACAGGCAGCAGACTCCGAATGGTTGGGACACGAAATTGCCAACTTTCTAAAAGGGCAAAAAGAACAGTTGATAGACAGAATGCAGACTAATGTCATACATTCACCCCAGTACAGAGATCTTGGCCTAAATCCATTGTTTCTTTGATCACATGCCATTCCAGTTTGAACCCAGCTATATGCAAATCAGTCTTGACCATTAGCCCAGTGGGAACAGTCCAGCCCGAACTGCCAGACCAAGTCCTCCCTGGACTGGAAGCAAGCATCCTAGGACCTGTTTCAGGGTTTCACCCCTCATCAGCCAGGATAGCTCGACTCCAGTGACATGGAGAGCACAAGACCATGTTCAGGCATACCCGTCCCAGTCGGCGTGACAAATGTAAAAATAACAATTGATGGACAGAATGCAGAACAATGTCATACATTCACCCCAGTACAGAGATCTGGGCCTAAATCCATTGTTTTATTTTTTTGCTTGTTTCTGGTCCAGGAAAGACCTGGCTTGGCAGTTCGGGCTGGACTGTTCCCATGAGACACATAGTCAGGGCTGATTTGCATATGGCCAGGACTAAACTGAGGTGGCATCTAAGCATGGGCGAATTTTGCGAATCTCGCGTTCGTGAATTTTGCGGATTTGCGAATTCGCAATCCGCATAATCCGCGAATTCTCGCGAATTTGCGGATTTTTTTTTTTGTGTTCGCAAGTGTTTCTCCCAGTTCGCGAGGATTTGGTACTAGTTCGCAATTGCGAACTTACTTGTCGGCTCGCAACGGTCGCGACTATGTTGTTTCTACGTCTGGTTCATCATCACAGCCTCCCAGCACCCTCTGTTTCACCACTGGCACCCTCTCTTTGACCCATGCCACCCTCTGTTACATCAATGCCACCCTCTGGTTCATCATCACTGTAGAAGATGGGGGGGAAAAGCAAGCCCACCTGCCCTGCTTGAACTGACATGAATTAATTTGGGGTTAGTTTATTAACAACACCTGCCCTGCCCCAACTGACAATAATGAATTAGGGGCTAATTAATGTGTCACTGAAAGAATTTCAAGTTCCAGCCTGGCACCTGCTTGTCTGCTCCTTTAGCTGTAAATGAGGACCTTTGTGGCATACAGTTAAGGTCAGAGCAGGGTCACACAATAGTTGCAAGCAGGCAACCGACTTCTGGAGGGCCCCCTCAAGAAGCACTACAGAGAATCGTTACAAATCATGAGGTTGACCTTTTGCACCTGCTCATTGCTTTTGCTTTTGCTAAAATCGTTTTTCGGTTTTTTCGCGCTATTCGCGGTGCGCGGCGTCGTGCGAAACCGACCGCGGAAGCCGCCAATTCGTGCGAATGAGCATTTTATTTTTTTGCGGCTTGTTGTTTCGCGAGTTTTTTTGCAGTATTCGCGAGCCGCTTGCAGCGCAACACGCGAATTTACCCCAAGGTCGAGTACGGGCGCGGCCGTTTTGTTTGCGTGACGTATTTCCGTTTCCGCCCGCTATGTATAATCTCACGCACTAAGCGCATTGCGAGTAGAGGTTCGCACGAGATCGCGCGGGAAATCTAGAGGTTCGCACGAGATCGCGAGGAAAATCTCGCGCGAACTTACTTTCGCGCTCGTGAACGGGCGCCGGCCATCTTGTTTTTCATTCATTTCCTGTGTCTGGGCATGGTGTTTAATCCTCTTGGTATCTTTGCCATCCTTTGCTTGTTTTCAGTTTTTTATTTACGATTTTGCTTCTTATCTATCCCTCTCTTTTCCTAGCTGTATATTTTTGTCTTTTCTGCTATTTTTCTTTACTTTTAAACTACTTTTTTAAACTCTTTTCTTTTCTTCTTCCCTATCCTATTCTTTCTTAATTTTCTACTTCTTCCTACCTTACCTGCCCAGACCATGGTCAAGCCAGGCGCCGTGAAGCTGCCCAGGCACTTGAGGGCCGCAGCGGCGGCGGGGAGTAGTGCTGGACCCAGTGCCAGGACAGCATGCGGGAGATTGAGGGGGGAGCAGGTGACGCGACGGGAGATATTCAGCCCGGAGGAAGTGGGCGCGCTGGTCTACTTCGTCCAGCGCCGCCTGCCCAGGACCATCGCGGGAGGCGGCAGGATCGCGGCCGGCGGCTACAACATGCGGGAGCGCCGGAAGCGGTGGGAGAAGGTGTGCTGGGCCATATCCCACCTCTACGGGGTCCAGCGCACCTACAGCCAGGTCACCCATCGCTGGACGGACCTCCTGGACCGCGAGCGCGACCTGCTGGACCAGCTCGGCTTGGAGATCCCCGGGCTTGGTGAGTAGTAGTAGCCATTTAATCACTCACTACTATGTTTTCTCCTGCTCTGTGTTGTTGTATTGCAAATATTTGTTTTTTTACATGGAGCAAGCCAATAATGCCGCTGATGACGATTACATTGTAGTTAAATTATATTTCAAAATCTTCTGTGCATTTCAGGTGCACTGCTCTCCTTCTCAGTGGCGTTGCTAGTGCTACTATGCTTATTTGTTTTCTATTTCGTGGTCTCATTGGCCTGAGTAACTATTATGTATGAGTGTACTTTACAGAACTGCGTAATGCTAGACACTAGGGGGCAGATTACATTTACAAGCCCCTTGCGCCACGTTTACGTTGCCTTGCGTGACCCAACAGCGGCGTAAACGTGCCGCATCCCTGCGAGTCATTTACAGCATGACGCATCTAGGGAGATGCGTCACGTTATAAAGCCATGGGCCTACACCACAATGGGTGCGTTCCTAGTACGCAGGGTGGGCGGTCCGGCGGCTGTGCGCCTCGCAAAATTGCCTGCGTGAAATCTACAAGATTTAACGCAGGCACTTCTGCGACGCTGCTACGTCAATTCAATTCCTTATGTCTGCTCGAAGCAGGCGAAAGGACTGACACAGCATCTTAAGTATTGGGTGGCCCTGAGCATTACTGGAGTTGCATTGCGTTGGCGACGTGACTCCAGCGATGCGCCGCTCTTACGTGACGAGATGCGTCACGCAAGTGCCTACCCTTGCGCCAGGGCGCGCCGCATTGTAAATGAGGCGCATCTGCCATGTCGCAAGGGTAGTTTTGCGTGACGCATTTGATCTGGCGCATCTCTGGAGATGCGCCAGAACGCGTAAGTAAGTATGCCCCTAAGGGGCAGAATTGCAATTACCGTCGCATCCCTGCAAAGTAGCAGGGATGCGCCATTAATTGTGCGGCCCGCTACCACCACCAAACATGGTGCGCCGTATTTGCAATGCGGCGCACCATGGGCCCAAAACGTCACCGAAGCTTTACTGCTGGAGTTGCGTCGCAACAATAGCGCAGCTCCAGCAATGCTCTGGGGTACCCTATCTCCCCAATGCTGGGTCAAGCCGTACGTCTGCTTCAAGCAGGTGCAGGGTTTGTGTGACGCATCATTGTCCTAAAGGTGACTGATTGAAATTTTGTAGATTTCCCTCAGCCACTTTTAGGATGTGTTCCAGCGCAGGAATGCCCTCCCTTGCGCCGGAACGCCCCCTGATGGCGCAGGGCTTTATAACGGGATGCATCTCCCAAATGCGTCACGTTGTTATAATATTATACGCCGCACCATGGCGCCCTTTTTTGTTTAGCTGCTGCGTCACAAAAGTCACGCAAGAACGGCGCAAAAGAGCCGCAAGGGGCTTAAATCTGCCCCTTCCTTTGTACCCCTGACAATAAGAAAAATAGTGGCGGTGGATTGATAGTTTGACTATTTAAATGACTGGTAATGTAGCAGGCAACTGTTAGTGTTGTCACTGATCTGACTGAAATCACAATGGAGTTTGTCTGTCACTTTGCGTCTTGCCTGCGGACTGCTGCCTGCCAGTCCTAGGTGAACGTTTCAGTACTTTGTTTAGTGAGTTAATGTGACTTTCGAAGTCACAGGTCCGCAAATAAATGAAAACTAACCCTAATCAATATAATTTCGCGGAAATATTTTGTTATTGTTCTTTTGAAATGTTTGATTTGGTTGACATTGACAAGCAACAATCATCCATGTTTTCTGTTCTTTCTTTCATGTTGTACGTCAGCTCCCCCCAGGGGCGAGAGGAGGACACAGGAGCAGCAGGCGGCGGATGCTGTTCAACAGGGCCAGGATCGGGCAGGCGAGGGCTCCTCTGCTGGCCCCAGTAAGTTTTCATTTTAGACTAGTACCTATTTTTCCTAGCGTTCCTCATTTGACTTTTTTCAAAATTGTCTTTGATCTTCTTGTAGACTGTATCTAAATTCTTATCCTGCCTCTACTATGACTCCCTGTGGTATTACTAGATTATTCTTATTAGTCTGTCTGTGTAGCTAACTAAGATTGCACGGTTGGCGAAACTCCCATGATTCTAGTCAGCAATAGCTCTATCAACTTAGTGCAGTCCTCTGGGATTGTCCATAATGTCTTTTGAAGTGTTCTATCTGGACTCATGCTTGCAAAAATTGCAAAACCTTTCGCTCAGTCACTCTAGTCTGGACCAAAAAACACAGATTGTATTTAAGTTTAAAAGCTTTATTAAAAGTAAACACATTTATTAAAATGAAGTCATAATAAAACTAAACGTTTAACTGGAAAAGTGGTTAGTGCTGACGATTAATTGAAGACATTTCTTGTGGTCGAGCCGAGCTCTCACCTGGTTTCAACTTGATCTTGTTGTTAGAAGTCCATCTTCTGTCTGTGTGGAGAAAAATGGTGCGTGTTAAAAAAACAGCCTTCATCAGTTGTGCCAAAAAGTGCAGCAAGACAACCTTCCCTGGAAAAAGGGACATTTTTTTTAACTTTAAAGTAGACAGTCACAAATTACATTGTTTTCACATGTCTTCATTCCTAGACCAAAGACTAGTGAGTGCTTTATTCTAACATTCTTAAATGTACTTTGTAGGTGGAACATCTGGTGGCGGGGCCAGTGTGGAGGTGGTGGTGCTCGACACGGAGGCGGAGGGCGATTCTTCAGGGGAGGAGGCGGCGGCTGTGAGAGTTGAGACGGTGGTGGTGGCGGCCAGAGGTAAGCTCTTATATATTCCTTACTTATTGAGATTGAAGACTAGCTGGGAAGGCAAGAATATGAGATGCATGGCTGGGTGAATGATGAAGCAATGATGGGTGGAAGGACAACAGCCTGGGTGGGTGACACAGAAACTGTATGTGTCCATATACCTGGATCATGCTACTATCTGACTCTTAGATAGCATATGTGTATCTAGAGCAGGGGTACTCATAGTACGGCCCGCGGGCCGGTGGTGGCCCGGCAAGCCTTCCTTGGCGGTGCGCAGACCTTGCAGACAATCACTGCTCCCCCGGCCCCCACAGAGCAGAGGCTTTTTTTGTATTTCACCTGTTAGCGCCCCTGCATCTCCACTCTGACAATCACTGCTCCCCCGGCCCCCACAGAGCAGAGTGGAGATGCAAGGCCACAAAGAGGTGAAATAGAACAAAGCCTCTGCTCTGTGGGGCCGGGCAAGCAGTGATTGTCAGGGTGGAGAAGCAGGGGCGCTACAACAAACAAAGCCTCAATAATATGTTAATGGTCTTTTAAAGACCTGTTAAGTACTTTGGTGTTGTTGTCTGTGTGTGTGCGTTGAGGAAGCGGTCTCAACCCGGGCTGAAGGCTGACACGGATAGACACACACACAGTGAGATGACAGAGGTGGAGGGAGAGGGAGGGCAGGAGGGAGAGAGAGATGGAGAGGGAGGGCAGGAGGGAGAGCAGGAGGGAGAGAGATGTATGTAAATGCTGGGTCTGGTGGCTCAGTGGATGAGGGCATCTGCTGCAGGGACCTGTGTGCAACCTCATGGTCGCAAGTTATCGTTTTGCTTTAGCCCCGCCCCCTCTGACTCCGCCCCCACCAGTGCGGCCCTCGGCCACAAACTACACTGTAAATTTAGCCCCTGAGGGAAAGTTTGTGAGTACCCATGATCTAGAGAGAGTAGACGGTCAGTGGATGAACTAAGTGTAACTTTGAAGAGCATGTAACACTGCACCCGCATGTCCGTTCCAGTGTAGGAAAGGCAAGGAAAAGAAGTTTTAATTTTGTCCAAATACTACCATCAATAGTAGCAGTAGTTTGTATTGCAAGCACAGCATAGATCCGGTTATTACGGTGGCCACTCCCTACCTCTCTTAATAAGTTTAGTAGTACTCAGTCATTCATGTGTGGATGTATCACTGGTCACTCAATAAAAAGCAAAGCACCTAAAGTCATCCCATATATAAGCAAAAACATTCCATGTGAAGTGATAGATAATCAGATTATTTATCTTCTTCAATTTTCCATTTCTAGTACTCATTTCCACTGTAGGGTGAAAGTTAAATTAATTAAGCAGTAGCCCTTGAGTTGTAACAGAGTATTCTCAGTGCCACCCGTAATAGAAAAGTAAGAGCTTCACCACCCGCATGTACTGGACGGGTACAGTAACGCAACGCAAGTCTAGGTCACTCCTCATGGCGTGCGTCTCTTTTTCTCGGGTGCAAGTTTACTGCGCTGGCATTATGCCGGCTTGCAGAAGATAACGTACCAATTTTCCTAAACAAGAGACAAGAAGAAGAATAAGACTGGTGCACTTTCATAGTCGACTCCAATGGAAGTCCATAGTGCTCGTAGAATTTGTTCCTTAAACTCCCACTAATGTTAGAGCAAGGATGAAGAAGTGTGAGGTTAGATAGATACTGGCCTCAATAGTTATGTAATGCGCTTGCAAGTTGCTAGTTGTAGTGCAACACAAATTTCTGCTGAATGATTGAGTTAATCTTAAAGAGCATTGGTTACAGACTATGTCTTTCTTTCTTCATATAGGTTCTCCTTCCAAACGAACAAGGAGGAAGGAGCTGGCTAGAGCGGCCCGGCAACGCAGGATCGATGCCACTGTGGCCGAATATCGGCGGCTGGTGGCCCTGGAGGACGAAGAAAGTGTGCAGTCGACCACAACAACTACATCATCTGCATCGGCCTCCGTTCCCCCACGGGCTGCCAGTGCCACCCAGCACAGTGGTCCACCCAGACTGAGCCGGGCTGCCAAAGCCAAACGCCACCGCCGAGTAGCAAGGACAACAGCTTCCTCTCACAGCCGTTGCACCTACAAGGCATTGAAGGCACGCCTGCGCCGCAGTACCCTGATGGTGTCCCGCCTCCAGCAGGAGCTCCACCACTTTTCAAAGGAGTTGGAGGGGCTCCGCGTAGAACACGCCTTGCTCCGCCAGGAGCATGATGCCCTGGCCCAAAAAGTTGACAGCATCCACCCATAGTGTCCCTTGCCCCTTTTTTAGAGACTTTTGGGGGGTGGGAATTGGGAGTTGGGTTTTTGGGGACTTTTGAAGGACAATCGTTGGGGTTAGGGAGGGTCTTGCGGGAGATTATTTTGTTAGGGATATAAATATACTTTTTCAAACTTTATCTGAGCATACCCGTTTCTTACTGCTTGCCTGGTGGGTGGGGGTTTAACAGTGACTTTGTTTTCCTGAAAGTTTAGTTCCATTTTCTTCCTTTAAGTGTAAATGCCCAAATGTTTTCAACACTAAGGGGCAGATTTATGAGGCCCTTGCGCCACGTTTACGCCGCTGTTGCGTCACGCAAGGCGGCGTAAACGTGGCGCATCCCTACGAACGATTTACAACGTGACGCATCTAGGCAGATGCGTCACGTTGTAAAGCCCTGCGCCGCTTGTGGGCGTTCCGGCGCAGGGTGGGCGTTCCGGGGCAGGTGCGCCTCGCAAAAGTGGCTGAGTGAAATCTATGAGATTTCACTCAGTCACTTTTAAGCCAATGCTGCGTCAAAAGCCTGCGCCTGCTTGAAGCAGGCGTAGGTCTTGACGCAGCATTGTTAAAATGGGGCACCCCCGAGCCTTGCTGGAGCTGCGTCGCGCTTGCGACGCAACTCCAGCAATGCGCCACATTTCCGGCACAGATGCGTGACGCATCTGTGCCGTTTTTGCACCATGGTGCGCCGCATTATAAATGCGGTGCACCATGGCTGGCGGAGCTGTAGCGCACTGTGGCGCATGTTAACTGGCGCATCCCTGGGGATGCGCCAGTTAACATAAATCTGCCCCTAAGTGCCTCTCACAGACTAAGTGAAGTGAATCCAAGAGTCCTAGGACTTTAGTAGTACTACCTTCAGTCTCTCGTCTCTCGTACTAATACTCCATTATACCCCCAAACCACCAAGCGCTTATCTTACCTGTAATTTGTGTTTGAAAGTAGGGCTAGACCCAGGGCTGGCTCCACGGGAAACAGCGAATAAGGTTGGCAATCTTGGTCGGATAAAATTTCCTCATAGCGGTGGTACTAGTGGTGTGACACAGTGGCAGTTGCATGCCTATGAAAAAAAAGAAAATGAAATCTGGTTTGTCCTCCTGAGCAATTCAACGGTACAACTGAGAATATAGCAGGTGACAGAAGTACAGTAGAACAGTGCCACATTGTAGCCTAACAAATGGTAAAGTATAACTACTAATTCGGTTGAAGTTCTTTCACATTAGCAATGGTTCTTTGTCAAGCAGAGTAAGAATATATCCTCGGATTTCTTCACCAGCCTGTTGCTATAACCTTATCCTCCCCAGCAAGTGTGTGGATTTATTGCTGTAATTTAGTCACACATCAATCAAAACCACACAGCCCGGGGGAAGAGGGTTAGGGTTTGAAAAATGGATGGGTACGGGGGTTTTTGGGAAAGGTTTTGGGAGACAAGAATAAATAGCACAACATAGACAAACAATTGTGAACATAAACAAATCTTTGGGTACAAACCTATCCATCAATCTCTGAAAGTGCATGCACTACTGCATGCATGTCAGTGAAAAGTAAGTAGTACATTCGACAACTGTGGAAGAAAGAATGCGACAGTACAGGGCCTGTGTGGAATTATTGATAACGATATTCAACATAAGGTCTCTGTAGCCAGATACCCGAGAGCCTTGGTGGTCACTATAAATCCATTCACAACAACACTCAGTGGGGTTGGTCTGGAAGGTATAGTAGATAGAAAAGGAGAAATTGCTTTTTTTCTAGGTGTCCCCTCACTCACCAGGGTTGCCCCTTGGTGACATGCTTCATCATTGGGGCCATCCCAGTCCTCTACGGCCTGGGGCGTGCTGCGACTTGCGAATTACGTAGGAGCACTTACAAATGACTATGTGTGGTGCAGATGTGATAGTGGAGTGGACTAAGTGATGTGTTAAGGGATCAATTTAGAAGCAGAGAGAGATCCAAGAAATGCAGTCACAGTCAGAGAAAAAGGCAAGGGATACTGTATCTATGTGGTTGTAGTGGTTCTGTTGGAAGTGGTAAGTAAGTTGCCTGCAGAAAAAAAATCCTCCTATTAGCGGCACTCCTCCATTGCAGCCGACGCTTCGTCCATCGATGTTGGTCACCAGAAGACACCCTGTAAAAAAAATCACAGCATAGACAAACAATTGAACATAAACAATTCTTTGGGTACAAACCTATCCATCAATCTTTGAAAGTGCATGCACTACTGCATGCATGTCAGTGAAAAGTAAGTAGTACATTCGACAACTGTGGAAGAAAGAATGCGACAGTACAGGGCCTGTGTGGAATTATTGATAACGATATTCAACATAAGGTCTCTGTAGCCAGATACCCGAGAGCCTTGCTGGTCACTATAAATCCATTCACAACAACACTCAGTGGGGTTGGTGTGGAAGGTATAGTAGATAGAAAAGGAGAAATTGCTTTTTTTCTAGGTGTCCCCTCACTCACCAGGGTTGCCCCTTGGTGACATGCTTCATCATTGGGGCCATCCCAGTCCTCTACGGCCTGGGGCGTGCTGCGACTTGCGAATTACCCCTTACCCACCGTGGATTGCATTCAAACCACTTGCAAGCAACCAAGCAAAAGTAGCCATAGCCAGCATCGCTCCAAGACTCGAAATCCCCCCCACTCAAACACATGCAATAGAAATACTGCTAACCCTAACGAACCCTAAGTTAAGAATAGTGGCAAAGGCTTTCTTTAACTATGCCAAATCCCCCCTTTCCCACCATGGATTTTCTTCAAATGACTTGCAACCAAAATTACACATTCTCACGAGTGCTCTAAGACCCCAGAACTCAGTTGCAAAAATCTAGAACACCCCGAAACACATGCAATCCTGCTGCTAGGGATAACCCTAACGAACCCTAAGTTACAAAAAGTGCCAAAAGGCTTTTCCGCGAGGATTTTGTCCCAACCACTTCTACCCGGTATTAGACCTTCCCAGGAATGCCCCAAGACACGCCAACCCACCCGCCAAGAAGCATAACACCCCCAAACAGGCCAAAAGCAAAATCTCTTACTTGCAATATTTCTCGGCCTTCGGTCCAAACGCGCTGCGTAGCTAGGCCATAAGTCGGGGTTGCCAGGACGGATTTCCTGAAAAGCAAATGCAATCAAGATTAGAGTGTCCCAGCAGTGCTCCCAGACCACGAAACTCACCCACAAACACCAGGAAGCCCCCCAAACAGGCCCCCGAAAACGCTACATTGAGCAAAATGTCCGAAATAGCCAAAAAAAAATCGGCCTGGATTTTGTCCCAACCACTTCTACCCGGTATTAGACCTTCCCAGGAATGCCCCAAGACCCGCCAACCCACCCGCCAAGAAGCATAACACCCCCAAACAGGCCAAAAGCAAAATCTCATACTTGCAATATTTCTCGGCCTTCGGTCCAAACGCGCTGCGTAGCTAGGCCATAAGTCGGGGTTGCCACGACGGATTTCCTGAAAAGCAAATGCAATCAAGATTAGAGTGTCCCAGCAGTGCTCCCAGACCACGAAACTCACCCGCAAACACCAGGAAGCCCCCCTAAGAGCACCTCAAAGGCAAGCAAGTCATCAAAAACACAAATAATTTTCCGCCTGGGATTTGGTCCAAAACACTTTTATCCGGTATTAGAGCTTCCCAAGCAATGGCCCCAGAGCCGTCAACCCAGGAGAAAAGGAGTAGAAGACCCCCAAACAGCCAAAGAGCAAAAGTACAAAAACGGGGACTCGACTTAGTCAATTTTTCACAAATTTCCCAAATCACTCCGCGCGCGCTCTGCAGCTAGGCCCTAACTCCCCTGTGCCACCATGGATTTGCTTCAAACCTCTTGCAAAGTAAAGTATATATAGCCAGCAGTGCGCCCAGACCCCGAAACCCACCCACAAACACCAGGAAGCCCCCCAAACAGGCCCCCGAAAACGCTTCATTGAGCAAAATGTCAGAAATAGCCAAAAAAAAATCGGCCTGGATTTTGTCCCAACCATTTCTACCCGGTATTAGACCTTCCCAGGAATGCCCCAAGACCCGCCAACCCACCCGCCAAGAAGCATAACACCCCCAAACAGGCCAAAAGCAAAATCTCTTACTTGCAATATTTCTCGGCCTTCGGTCCAAACGCGCTGCGTAGCTAGGCCATAAGTCGGGGTTGCCACGACGGATTTCCTGAAAAGCAAATGCAATCAAGATTAGAGTGTCCCAGCAGTGCTCCCAGACCACGAAACTCAACCACAAACACCAGGAAGCCCCCCAAACAGGCCCCCGAAAACGCTACATTGAGCAAAATGTCCGAAATAGCCAAAAAAAAAATCGGCCTGGATTTTGTCCCAACCACTTCTACCCGGTATTAGACCTTCCCAGGAATGCCCCAAGACCCGCCAACCCACCCGCCAAGAAGCATAACACCCCCAAACAGGCCAAAAGCAAAATCTCATACTTGCAATATTTCTCGGCCTTCGGTCCAAACGCGCTGCGTAGCTAGGCCATAAGTCGGGGTTGCCACGACGGATTTCCTGAAAAGCAAATGCAATAAAGATTAGAGTGTCCCAGCAGTGCTCCCAGACCACGAAACTCACCCGCAAACACCAGGAAGCCCCCCAAACAGGCCCCCGAAAACGCTACATTGAGCAAAATGTCCGAAATAGCCAAAAAAAAAATCGGCCTGGATTTTGTCCCAACCACTTCTACCCGGTATTAGACCTTCCCAGGAATGCCCCAAGACCCGCCAACCCACCCGCCAAGAAGCATAACACCCCCAAACAGGCCAAAAGCAAAATCTCATACTTGCAATATTTCTCGGCCTTCGGTCCAAACGCGCTGCGTAGCTAGGCCATAAGTCGGGGTTGCCACGACGGATTTCCTGAAAAGCAAATGCAATCAAGATTAGAGTGTCCCAGCAGTGCTCCCAGACCACGAAACTCACCCGCAAACACCAGGAAGCCCCCTTAAGAGCACCTCAAAGGCAAGCAAGTCATCAAAAACACAAATAATTTTCCGCCTGGGATTTGGTCCAAAACACTTTTATCCGGTATTAGAGCTTCCCAGCAATGGCCCCAGAGCCGTCAACTCACCTGCAAAGAGGTACAACAACACCCCCACAAGTGCCGAGTCTTTCTTCATTGGGCGTAAAACAGCCCTCTGGTTTGATGGAAATAGGAGTCTGGAGGAGGAGGATAGAGGAGCATGTTCTTCTGAAATTGTGAACCTGAGGAATGCAGACTGCGGCAACTTCAAATCAATTAGCAAACCAGTGAAGACAGTTCTGCTGATGGGCTTGATTTTGTGATTATCTGATTAAAGTTTGAAATATATTAACTGTGCACAACAAAGAAAGACAGACAGACAGGAATAAAAGTGAATAGGGGCGAAAAAGAAAGTTATTGATTCGTTGTCTCATTTTCAGGGCTCGGTATCACGGTCCAGGAATAAGAATAAGGCTTCGTCATCATACTCTGCGAATTCAGGCAGGGTGAGCTCAGTGTCACCTGACAGAGTAGAAATTCCCTCATCTATGTTGCTGGCCACCTCCTCTTCATCCGGCACGCTTTCTCGTACTCTGAAATCTGGTGGTATGAGGTGCTGATTCATCTTGATCATTGTTAACCTCTCCACATTTTTGGGCGAGAGGCGGCTCCGTTTGGGAGTTACAATGCCACCAGCAGCACTGAAAACCCGTTCAGAAGACACGCTTGCGAGTGGGCAAGACAAGTAGTTTAAAGCCAGGTTGGTGAGCTGTGGCCACAATTCTTTTTTCCCATGCCAATATGCCAATGGGTCAGAATTAACATAGACCTCTGTTGAGTCATTCAGATAGTCCTTCACCATCGACTCAAGGTCCTCTTCCAAGGTTCCTCCACTTTGCTTAGCTCTTGCTGTGCCTCTGACCTTTTGAGAACCAAACCCACGCAGAGCTAGCCAATCCTCTTCAGCCTCCAATGTTTCTGTTGTGTCTCGTGCAGATGATCCGGTTGCCGGTGTCTTTAACGGCTGAGAGGTCACTTGTGCCACAGCCACAGGTGCAGAAGTGGATTGTTTTGACTGGGGATGGCCTGCTGATGTACTGCCATTTCCTTCAATTTCCAGCCGTTCTCTTTCAAACCTCTTGGCTGACAAGGCCAGCCAACGTTTGTACTATGTTGATCATCAAAAGGAAAGAATGCTTGGCCTGCCAGCGCCTTTTTGTAGCGTGGATCCAGAATAGTAGCACAAATGTAATGCTCTTCTGAGTGGATCTTTTTAAGACGTTCATCACCTTGTAGGAGCTCTAATAATTGCTCAGCCAGAAGCAAAGAGTCTTGGTTTTTGTCATCTTTTTCAAACACAGAACACACCTCCTTCAGTTGGTCCTCCAGCATGTACAACAATGGGATAGCTTTTCCCAAATTAGAGTCCTCCTTGCTGACTGCACGCGTGAAGAACTCAAAAGGACGAAGCATGCGTGTCAGGCTTTGAACTATGTTCCATTGCGGCCCACCCATCCTCAGCTCCTCTGTACCCTCTGTAAGGAAATATTGATCGAGTTCCATACACTGCTCATACAGACGCTCAAGCATGTAGAAGGTTGAGTTCCAACGTGTTACCACCTCCTGGATGAGTGCTTTCACTGGCATTTTACGTTGATATAGCAGGCTCCTCAGCTGCTTCCGGGCCTTAAAAGAATGGCTGAAATGCTTGCATATTTTTCGGCAGGTGTCCAATACACTGTACGCTGCACTGGCTTTATTAGCCAAGAATTTTTGGACAACCAGGTTTATACAGTGTGCCAAACACGGCACTCTGAAATAGTAACCGTCCCTCATGGCCTTAACTATATTGGCGCCATTGTCCGTGGAAACATAACCAACCCGGCGTTTTAGTGGGGACAGCCAGTTAAGGACCTTTGTGTTAAAGACATCCAAAATGTTTTCTGCTGTGTGACGTTTCTCCAAACCAAACATGGCTATTGTTGCATGTTTCCGAGCATCTTTAAAAACAATGTCCGTGTTAACACCTGCGTTTAGCTTTGCTTTAGCCCCTGAAAAAGAGACCCAGTGTGCAGTGATGCACATGTAATCAGCGCCTGCGCCACTGGTCCACATGTCTGTTGTCAGATGTATAGTGTGAACAGCACTCTTCTGCAAAGCTGCCCCAATCACCTTCAGAACATCTTCATGTAGTGCTGGAACCGCAACTCGGGCAAAATAGAACCGGCTAGGAACCTTCCATTTAGGGCAGAGCGCTGCCACTAATTCTAGAAAACCAACCCCTTCTACAAAAGAAAAAGGGAGAAGGTCCAGAGCTAGCATTTTAGCCAGCTTAGTGTTATACAGACGCGTCAGTGGGTTGTTGCGTTCATATTGCGTTTCTGTAAACAACATCTTTTTAATGTTGCCCTGGACCAAGGATTTACGGGATGATGATGATATCTTCGACCCAGTTACGCTCGCTGATGAACTTTTCCGCATTGATGTCTCACTCTCTCCCACACTCTTAGTGTGCCTCACATGGGGTGTGCTGCTGACAGGGGTACTGGGTGTAAGTGAAGTGTTTGAATCGTCTTCTTCCTCCTCGTCATCATCAGATGAAAAATCAACGCTTTCATTACGTGCAATTCTGCCTTGCATAAACGCCTCTAGGTGCGGAAACCATTGGACAGGGTGCGCTCTCTTAAGATGACCTCTCTGGCCTCCGGTACCATAGTTAGAACCAAGCTTACCACGACCAACTTGAACCTTACAAAGGCTACAAATGGCTACGTTTTCCATTTTTGGGCAAACACTAAAGAAGTCCCAAACTGGAGACTTGAAATGTCTTTGGGGGCCGGAGGAGGCGGCGATACTGGTGGTGGTGGTCCTGCTGCTAATGCCAGATGAAGTGGAGGATGTGGATTGCCGAACTTCAGTACGTTTTGCACTTTCACCACCACGAATTGAGGTCGAGGTGGGTACCTTCTTGCAAGGAAGAAATATGGAAGCGGTAGGTTTTGGTGTACTACTTAACTCCAAATCTAATGATTCCATTTCCATTGCCTCCTCGTCGACATCATCATCACGCTCAGCAGCTTCTCGGGATAGGGTCAAAATGTCTCTTTGCTGCATGCCCGGTGGGGCTTCAGTGACCATTGTGATGACTGGCTCGTCGTCATCGTGAGAGGCTTCATCACCAGCAGTATCTGTCACTTCTTGTTGAGCCTCATCACACTCCATAGGTATGAGTTTTTCGACGACCTTCCTTTTACGCTTAGGTACCGGTGTCAGATCATGGTGTGCCTCACTGTCAGACCGCAGTTGTGGTTCCCAAGCTGGATCTGTATCATCAGAAGGAGGTGGGCTTGAAGAAGATGTAGACACCCCCCTTGATCTTTTCCTTGCTAGGGATGTGGAAGACAATGAATGATCATCAGGAGGAGTGGCTTCCAATGATACCTCGGCTTCATTGTCGATTTCCTGATGTGCCCCTACTTCGGGAGGAACAACTATTGTGGGCACTTGTGAACCTCCATGCACCTTTGCCTGCGCATCTCCTTTTGCTGCCTCTCCTTCCACATGTACTTGGGCGTGTACTTGCACATGGTGTTGTTGTTGCGGCTGTGGTTGTTCAACACTTGTCAGATGAGTTACAACAACCTGTGTTGATTCAGGGACATTGCTGCTACTTTCTTGCGATGAGCCAACATCACTGGTCGATGGTGATTGGAGAAGTACACGGACTGCCTCTGAAGCACTCAAGGGCTTTGACTTAAGTTGGCGTGGTGGTGGAGGCACTGAACCCAATGGAGCAGGGGTGCTGCTCCCAGCTTGGTCCCCAGCAGATCCTGCTGCTGCAGGCGTACTTTTTTTTTTTCTCCCAAAAAACGTGGCGGGTGGCACACCAGCCTCCTTGGTAACTTGCTTCTTCTGCTCCTTACTAGCAACTTTCTTGCTAGAGGAGCTACGGAGACCTTTTTTTGGGGCCATCTTCTTCAGAGCAGGTCAGACAGCAGGCCGCAGTTGCACGAATTGTAGAGTTGTCTGAGGCCAGACGTGACGTCGCGTGACGTTATGCTGCACACACACACCGCTGCAGGACTTCTTCCTGGCACTGGTGGTTCTCTTGAGTCTTGTGCACCTAAAAACAATGGAAGACAGAGGAACATCAGTTCAGTTATACAGCACAAAAAAATCGAAAAACACTGCAAAATCAGCACAATCCCAATCCATCCATGCCCTCCATAATGTTTAAATTCAAGACAACCCACAGAAAGACTAGGCCCATGCAAGACTCACTACCCCTGGGCATAAATAAAGGTTGAAAAGTAGGCAAAATGGTTGCAGGCCTAACAACAAAGCCTGCATTCAAAATGGCCACTTGCCTGCCAGCACATGGCCAGTGCCTGTAGCTGCACTCAAAATGGCCACCAGCCACATGGCCTGTCCCTCCCCATGAACACCCCCAAAAATCGAAAAACACTGCAAAATCAGCACAATCCCATTCCATCCATGCCCTCCATGATGTTTAAGTTCAAGACAGCCCACAGAAAGACTAGGCCCATGCTAGACTCAAATACCCCTGGTGAAAAGGCCACAAGTACAGGCCCAAAAAACGAAAATCACTGAAAAATCAGCACAATCCCATTCCATCCATGGCCTCCATGATGTTTAAATTCAAGACAACCCACAGAAAGACTAGGCCCATGCAAGACTCACTACCCCTGGGCATAAATAAAGGTTGAAAAGTAGGCAAAATGGTTGCAGGCCTAACAACAAAGCCTGCATTCAAAATGGCCACTTGCCTGCCAGCACATGGCCAGTGCCTGTAGCTGCACTCAAAATGGCCACCAGCCACATGGCCTGTCCCTCCCCATGAACACCCCCAAAAATCGAAAAACACTGCAAAATCAGCACAATCCCATTCCATCCATGCCCTCCATGATGTTTAAGTTCAAGACAGCCCACAGAAAGACTAGGCCCATGCTAGACTCAAATACCCCTGGTGAAAAGGCCACAAGTACAGGCCCAAAAAACGAAAATCACTGAAAAATCAGCACAATCCCATTCCATCCATGGCCTCCATGATGTTTAAATTCAAGACAACCCACAGAAAGACTAGGCCCATGCAAGACTCACTACCCCTGGGCATAAATAAAGGTTGAAAAGTAGGCAAAATGGTTGCAGGCCTAACAACAAAGCCTGCATTCAAAATGGCCACTTGCCTGCCAGCACATGGCCAGTGCCTGTAGCTGCACTCAAAATGGCCACCAGCCACATGGCCTGTCCCTCCCCATGAACACCCCCAAAAATCGAAAAACACTGCAAAATCAGCACAATCCCATTCCATCCATGCCCTCCATGATGTTTAAGTTCAAGACAGCCCACAGAAGGACTAGGCCCATGCTAGACTCAAATACCCCTGGTGAAAAGGCAACAAGTACAGGCCCAAAAAACGAAAATCACTGAAAAATCAGCACAATCCCATTCCATCCATGGCCTCCATGATGTTTAAATTCAAGACAACCCACAGAAAGACTAGGCCCATGCAAGACTCACTACCCCTGGGCATAAATAAAGGTTGAAAAGTAGGCAAAATGGTTGCAGGCCTAACAACAAAGCCTGCATTCAAAATGGCCACTTGCCTGCCAGCACATGGCCAGTGCCTGTAGCTGCACTCAAAATGGCCACCAGCCACATGGCCTGTCCCTCCCCATGAACACCCCCAAAAATCGAAAAACACTGCAAAATCAGCACAATCCCATTCCATCCATGCCCTCCATGATGTTTAAGTTCAAGACAGCCCACAGAAAGACTAGGCCCATGCTAGACTCAAATACCCCTGGTGAAAAGGCCACAAGTACAGGCCCAAAAAACGAAAATCACTGAAAAATCAGCACAATCCCATTCCATCCATGGCCTCCATGATGTTTAAATTCAAGACAACCCACAGAAAGACTAGGCCCATGCAAGACTCACTACCCCTGGGCATAAATAAAGGTTGAAAAGTAGGCAAAATGGTTGCAGGCCTAACAACAAAGCCTGCATTCAAAATGGCCACTTGCCTGCCAGCACATGGCCAGTGCCTGTAGCTGCACTCAAAATGGCCACCAGCCACATGGCCTGTCCCTCCCCATGAACACCCCCAAAAATCGAAAAACACTGCAAAATCAGCACAATCCCATTCCATCCATGCCCTCCATGATGTTTAAGTTCAAGACAGCCCACAGAAAGACTAGGCCCATGCTAGACTCAAATACCCCTGGTGAAAAGGCCACAAGTACAGGCCCAAAAAACGAAAATCACTGAAAAATCAGCACAATCCCATTCCATCCATGGCCTCCATGATGTTTAAATTCAAGACAACCCACAGAAAGACTAGGCCCATGCAAGACTCACTACCCCTGGGCATAAATAAAGGTTGAAAAGTAGGCAAAATGGTTGCAGGCCTAACAACAAAGCCTGCATTCAAAATGGCCACTTGCCTGCCAGCACATGGCCAGTGCCTGTAGCTGCACTCCAAATGGCCACCAGCCACATGGCCTGTCCCTCCCCATGAACACCCCCAAAAATCGAAAAACACTGCAAAATCAGCATAATCCCATTCCATCCATGCCCTCCATGATGTTTAAGTTCAAGACAGCCCACAGAAAGACTAGGCCCATGCTAGACTCAAATACCCCTGGTGAAAAGGCCACAAGTACAGGCCCAAAAAACGAAAATCACTGAAAAATCAGCACAATCCCATTCCATTCATGGCCTCCATGATGTTTAAATTCAAGACAACCCACAGAAAGACTAGGCCCATGCAAGACTCACTACCCCTGGGCATAAATAAAGGTTGAAAAGTAGGCAAAATGGTTGCAGGCCTAACAACAAAGCCTGCATTCAAAATGGCCACTTGCCTGCCAGCACATGGCCAGTGCCTGTAGCTGCACTCAAAATGGCCACCAGCCACATGACCTGTCCCTCCCCATGAACACCCCCAAAAATCGAAAAACACTGCAAAATCAGCACAATCCCATTCCATCCATGCCCTCCATGATGTTTAAGTTCAAGACAGCCCACAGAAAGACTAGGCCCATGCTAGATTCAAATACCCCTGGTGAAAAGGCCACAAGTACAGGCCCAAAAAACGAAAATCACTGAAAAATCAGCACAATCCCATTCCATCCATGGCCTCCATGATGTTTAAATTCAAGACAACCCACAGAAAGACTAGGCCCATGCAAGACTCACTACCCCAGGGCATAAATAAAGGTTGAAAAGTAGGCAAAATGGTTGCAGGCCTAACAACAAAGCCTGCATTCAAAATGGCCACTTGCCTGCCAGCACATGGCCAGTGCCTGTAGCTGCACTCAAAATGGCCACCAGCCACATGGCCTGTCCCTCCCCATGAACACCCCCAAAAATCGAAAAACACTGCAAAATCAGCACAATCCCATTCCATCCATGCCCTCCATGATGTTTAAGTTCAAGACAGCCCACAGAAAGACTAGGCCCATGCTAGACTCAAATACCCCTGGTGAAAAGGCCACAAGTACAGGCCCAAAAAACGAAAATAACTGAAAAATCAGCACAATCCCATTCCATCCATGGCCTCCATGATGTTTAAATTCAAGACAACCCACAGAAAGACTAGGCCCATGCAAGACTCACTACCCCTGGGCATAAATAAAGGTTGAAAAGTAGGCAAAATGGTTGCAGGCCTAACAACAAAGCCTGCATTCAAAATGGCCACTTGCCTGCCAGCACATGGCCAGTGCCTGTAGCTGCACTCAAAATGGCCACCAGCCACATGGCCTGTTCCTCCCCATGAACACCCCCAAAAATCGAAAAACACTGCAAAATCAGCACAATCCCATTCCATCCATGCCCTCCATGATGTTTAAGTTCAAGACAGCCCACAGAAAGACTAGGCCCATGCTAGACTCAAATACCCCTGGTGAAAAGGCCACAAGTACAGGCCCAAAAAACGAAAATCACTGAAAAACTTAGCACAATCCCATTCCATCCATGGCCTCCATGATGTTTAAATTCAAGACAACCCACAGAAAGACTAGGCCCATGCAAGACTCACTACCCCTGGGCATAAATAAAGGTTGAAAAGTAGGCAAAATGGTTGCAGGCCTAACAACAAAGCCTGCATTCAAAATGGCCACTTCCCTGCCAGCACATGGCCAGTGCCTGTAGCTGCACTCAAAATGGCCACCAGCCACATGGCCTGTCCCTCCCCATGAACACCCCCAAAAATCGAAAAACACTGCAAAATCAGCACAATCCCAATCCATCCATGCCCTCCATGATGTTTAAGTTCAAGACAGCCCACAGAAAGACTAGGCCCATGCTAGACTCAAATACCCCTGGTGAAAAGGCCACAAGTACAGGCCCAAAAAACGAAAATCACTGAAAAATCAGCACAATCCTATTCCATCCATGGCCTCCATGATGTTTAAATTCAAGACAACCCACAGAAAGACTAGGCCCATGCAAGACTCACTACCCCTGGGCATAAATAAAGGTTGAAAAGTAGGCAAAATGGTTGCAGGCCTAACAACAAAGCCTGCATTCAAAATAGCCACTTGCCTGCCAGCACATGGCCAGTGCCTGTAGCTGCACTCAAAATGGCCACCAGCCACATGGCATGTCCCTCCCCATGAACACCCCCAAAAATCGAAAAACACTGCAAAATCAGCACAATCCCATTCCATCCATGCCCTCCATGATGTTTAAGTTCAAGACAGCCCACAGAAAGACTAGGCTCATGCTAGACTCAAATACCCCTGGTGAAAAGGCCACAAGTACAGGCCCAAAAAACGAAAATCACTGAAAAATCAGCACAATCCCATTCCATCCATGGCCTCCATGATGTTTAAATTCAAGACAACCCACAGAAAGACTAGGCCCATGCAAGACTCACTACCCCTGGGCATAAATAAAGATTGAAAAGTAGGCAAAATGGTTGCAGGCCTAACAACAAAGCCTGCATTCAAAATGGCCACTTGCCTGCCAGCACATGGCCAGTGCCTGTAGCTGCACTCAAAATGGCCACCAGCCACATGGCCTGTCCCTCCCCATGAACACCCCCAAAAATCAAAAAACACTGCAAAATCAGCACAATCCCATTCCATCCATGCCCTCCATGATGTTTAAGTTCAAGACAGCCCACAGAAAGACTAGGCCCATGCTAGACTCAAATACCCCTGGTGAAAAGGCCACAAGTACAGGCCCAAAAAACGAAAATCACTGAAAAATCAGCACAATCCCATTCCATCCATGGCCTCCATGATGTTTAAATTCAAGACAACCCACAGAAAGACTAGGCCCATGCAAGACTCACTACCCCTGGGCATAAATAAAGGTTGAAAAGTAGGCAAAGTGGTTGCAGGCCTAACAACAAAGCCTGCATTCAAAATGGCCACTTGCCTGCCAGCACATGGCCAGTGCCTGTAGCTGCACTCAAAATGGCCACCAGCCACATGGCCTGTCCCTCCCCATGAACACCCCCAAAAATCGAAAAACACTGCAAAATCAGCACAATCCCATTCCATCCATGCCCTCCATGATGTTTAAGTTCAAGACAGCCCACAGAAAGACTAGGCCCATGCTAGACTCAAATACCCCTGGTGAAAAGGCCACAAGTACAGGCCCAAAAAACGAAAATCACTGAAAAATCAGCACAATCCCATTCCATCCATGGCCTCCATGATGTTTAAATTCAAGACAACCCACAGAAAGACTAGGCCCATGCAAGACTCACTACCCCTGGGCATAAATAAAGGTTGAAAAGTAGGCAAAATGGTTGCAGGCCTAACAACAAAGCCTGCATTCAAAATGGCCACTTGCCTGCCAGCACATGGCCAGTGCCTGTAGCTGCACTCCAAATGGCCACCAGCCACATGGCCTGTCCCTCCCCATGAACACCCCCAAAAATCGAAAAACACTGCAAAATCAGCACAATCCCATTCCATCCATGCCCTCCATGATGTTTAAGTTCAAGACAGCCCACAGAAAGACTAGGCCCATGCTAGACTCAAATACCCCTGGTGAAAAGGCCACAAGTACAGGCCCAAAAAACGAAAATCACTGAAAAATCAGCACAATCCCATTCCATCCATGGCCTCCATGATGTTTAAATTCAAGACAACCCACAGAAAGACTAGGCCCATGCAAGACTCACTACCCCTGGGCATAAATAAAGGTTGAAAAGTAGGCAAAATGGTTGCAGGCCTAACAACAAAGCCTGCATTCAAAATGGCCACTTGCCTGCCAGCACATGGCCAGTGCCTGTAGCTGCACTCAAAATGGCCACCAGCCACATGGCCTGTCCCTCCCCATGAACACCCCCAAAAATCGAAAAACACTGCAAAATCAGCACAATCCCATTCCATCCATGCCCTCCATGATGTTTAAGTTCAAGACAGCCCACAGAAAGACTAGGCCCATGCTAGACTCAAATACCCCTGGTGAAAAGGCCACAAGTACAGGCCCAAAAAACGAAAATCACTGAAAAATCAGCACAATCCCATTCCATCCATGGCCTCCATGATGTTTAAATTCAAGACAACCCACAGAAAGACTAGGCCCATGCAAGACTCACTACCCCTGGGCATAAATAAAGGTTGAAAAGTAGGCAAAATGGTTGCAGGCCTAACAACAAAGCCTGCATTCAAAATGGCCACTTGCCTGCCAGCACATGGCCAGTGCCTGTAGCTGCACTCCAAATGGCCACCAGCCACATGGCCTGTCCCTCCCCATGAACACCCCCAAAAATCGAAAAACACTGCAAAATCAGCACAATCCCATTCCATCCATGCCCTCCATGATGTTTAAGTTCAAGACAGCCCACAGAAAGACTAGGCCCATGCTAGACTCAAATACCCCTGGTGAAAAGGCCACAAGTACAGGCCCAAAAAACGAAAATCACTGAAAAATCAGCACAATCCCATTCCATCCATGGCCTCCATGATGTTTAAATTCAAGACAACCCACAGAAAGACTAGGCCCATGCAAGACTCACTACCCCTGGGCATAAATAAAGGTTGAAAAGTAGGCAAAATGGTTGCAGGCCTAACAACAAAGCCTGCATTCAAAATGGCCACTTGCCTGCCAGCACATGGCCAGTGCCTGTAGCTGCACTCAAAATGGTCACCAGCCACATGGCCTGTCCCTCCCCATGAACACCCCCAAAAATCGAAAAACACTGCAAAATCAGCACAATCCCATTCCATCCATGCCCTCCATGATGTTTAAGTTCAAGACAGCCCACAGAAAGACTAGGCCCATGCTAGACTCAAATACCCCTGGTGAAAAGGCCACAAGTACAGGCCCAAAAAACGAAAATAACTGAAAAATCAGCACAATCCCATTCCATCCATGGCCTCCATGATGTTTAAATTCAAGACAACCCACAGAAAGACTAGGCCCATGCAAGACTCACTACCCCTGGGCATAAATAAAGGTTGAAAAGTAGGCAAAATGGTTGCAGGCCTAACAACAAAGCCTGCATTCAAAATGGCCACTTGCCTGCCAGCACATGGCCAGTGCCTGTAGCTGCACTCAAAATGGCCACCAGCCACATGGCCTGTTCCTCCCCATGAACACCCCCAAAAATCGAAAAACACTGCAAAATCAGCACAATCCCATTCCATCCATGCCCTCCATGATGTTTAAGTTCAAGACAGCCCACAGAAAGACTAGGCCCATGCTAGACTCAAATACCCCTGGTGAAAAGGCCACAAGTACAGGCCCAAAAAACGAAAATCACTGAAAAATTAGCACAATCCCATTCCATCCATGGCCTCCATGATGTTTAAATTCAAGACAACCCACAGAAAGACTAGGCCCATGCAAGACTCACTACCCCTGGGCATAAATAAAGGTTGAAAAGTAGGCAAAATGGTTGCAGGCCTAACAACAAAGCCTGCATTCAAAATGGCCACTTGCCTGCCAGCACATGGCCAGTGCCTGTAGCTGCACTCAAAATGGCCACCAGCCACATGGCCTGTCCCTCCCCATGAACACCCCCAAAAATCGAAAAACACTGCAAAATCAGCACAATCCCAATCCATCCATGCCCTCCATGATGTTTAAGTTCAAGACAGCCCACAGAAAGACTAGGCCCATGCTAGACTCAAATACCCCTGGTGAAAAGGCCACAAGTACAGGCCCAAAAAACGAAAATCACTGAAAAATCAGCACAATCCTATTCCATCCATGGCCTCCATGATGTTTAAATTCAAGACAACCCACAGAAAGACTAGGCCCATGCAAGACTCACTACCCCTGGGCATAAATAAAGGTTGAAAAGTAGGCAAAATGGTTGCAGGCCTAACAACAAAGCCTGCATTCAAAATAGCCACTTGCCTGCCAGCACATGGCCAGTGCCTGTAGCTGCACTCAAAATGGCCACCAGCCACATGGCCTGTCCCTCCCCATGAACACCCCCAAAAATCGAAAAACACTGCAAAATCAGCACAATCCCATTCCATCCATGCCCTCCATGATGTTTAAGTTCAAGACAGCCCACAGAAAGACTAGGCTCATGCTAGACTCAAATACCCCTGGTGAAAAGGCCACAAGTACAGGCCCAAAAAACGAAAATCACTGAAAAATCAGCACAATCCCATTCCATCCATGGCCTCCATGATGTTTAAATTCAAGACAACCCACAGAAAGACTAGGCCCATGCAAGACTCACTACCCCTGGGCATAAATAAAGATTGAAAAGTAGGCAAAATGGTTGCAGGCCTAACAACAAAGCCTGCATTCAAAATGGCCACTTGCCTGCCAGCACATGGCCAGTGCCTGTAGCTGCACTCAAAATGGCCACCAGCCACATGGCCTGTCCCTCCCCATGAACACCCCCAAAAATCGAAAAACACTGCAAAATCAGCACAATCCCATTCCATCCATGCCCTCCATGATGTTTAAGTTCAAGACAGCCCACAGAAAGACTAGGCCCATGCTAGACTCAAATACCCCTGGTGAAAAGGCCACAAGTACAGGCCCAAAAAACGAAAATCACTGAAAAATCAGCACAATCCCATTCCATCCATGGCCTCCATGATGTTTAAATTCAAGACAACCCACAGAAAGACTAGGCCCATGCAAGACTCACTACCCCTGGGCATAAATAAAGGTTGAAAAGTAGGCAAAATGGTTGCAGGCCTAACAACAAAGCCTGCATTCAAAATGGCCACTTGCCTGCCAGCACATGGCCAGTGCCTGTAGCTGCACTCAAAATGGCCACCAGCCACATGGCCTGTCCCTCCCCATGAACACCCCCAAAAATCGAAAAACACTGCAAAATCAGCACAATCCCATTCCATCCATGCCCTCCATGATGTTTAAGTTCAAGACAGCCCACAGAAAGACTAGGCCCATGCTAGACTCAAATACCCCTGGTGAAAAGGCCACAAGTACAGGCCCAAAAAACGAAAATCACTGAAAAATCAGCACAATCCCATTCCATCCATGGCCTCCATGATGTTTAAATTCAAGACAACCCACAGAAAGACTAGGCCCATGCAAGACTCACTACCCCTGGGCATAAATAAAGGTTGAAAAGTAGGCAAAATGGTTGCAGGCCTAACAACAAAGCCTGCATTCAAAATGGCCACTTGCCTGCCAGCACATGGCCAGTGCCTGTAGCTGCACTCAAAATGGCCACCAGCCACATGGCCTGTCCCTCCCCATGAACACCCCCAAAAATCGAAAAACACTGCAAAATCAGCACAATCCCATTCCATCCATGCCCTCCATGATGTTTAAGTTCAAGACAGCCCACAGAAAGACTAGGCCCATGCTAGACTCAAATACCCCTGGTGAAAAGGCCACAAGTACAGGCCCAAAAAACGAAAATCACTGAAAAATCAGCACAATCCCATTCCATCCATGGCCTCCATGATGTTTAAATTCAAGACAACCCACAGAAAGACTAGGCCCATGCAAGACTCACTACCCCTGGGCATAAATAAAGGTTGAAAAGTAGGCAAAATGGTTGCAGGCCTAACAACAAAGCCTGCATTCAAAATGGCCACTTGCCTGCCAGCACATGGCCAGTGCCTGTAGCTGCACTCAAAATGGCCACCAGCCACATGGCCTGTCCCTCCCCATGAACACCCCCAAAAATCGAAAAACACTGCAAAATCAGCACAATCCCATTCCATCCATGCCCTCCATGATGTTTAAGTTCAAGACAGCCCACAGAAAGACTAGGCCCATGCTAGACTCAAATACCCCTGGTGAAAAGGCCACAAGTACAGGCCCAAAAAACGAAAATCACTGAAAAATCAGCACAATCCCATTCCATCCATGGCCTCCATGATGTTTAAATTCAAGACAACCCACAGAAAGACTAGGCCCATGCAAGACTCACTACCCCTGGGCATAAATAAAGGTTGAAAAGTAGGCAAAATGGTTGCAGGCCTAACAACAAAGCCTGCATTCAAAATGGCCACTTGCCTGCCAGCACATGGCCAGTGCCTGTAGCTGCACTCAAAATGGCCACCAGCCACATGGCCTGTCCCTCCCCATGAACACCCCCAAAAATCGAAAAACACTGCAAAATCAGCACAATCCCATTCCATCCATGCCCTCCATGATGTTTAAGTTCAAGACAGCCCACAGAAAGACTAGGCCCATGCAAGACTCACTACCCCTGGGCATAAATAAAGGTTGAAAAGTAGGCAAAATGGTTGCAGGCCTAACAACAAAGCCTGCATTCAAAATGGCCACTTGCCTGCCAGCACATGGCCAGTGCCTGTAGCTGCACTCAAAATGGCCACCAGCCACATGGCCTGTCCCTCCCCATGAACACCCCCAAAAATCGAAAAACACTGCAAAATCAGCACAATCCCAATCCATCCATGCCATCCATGATGTTTAAGTTGAAACTAGCCCACAGAAAGACTAGGCCCATGCTAGACTCAAATACCCCTGGTGAAAAGGCCACAAGTACAGCCCCAAAAAACGAAAATGACTGAAAAATCAGCACAATCCCAATCCATCCATGCCCTCCATGATGTTTAAATTCAAGAAAACCTACAGAAAGACTAGGCCCATGCTAGACTCAAATACCCCTGGTGAAAAGGCCAAAAGTACAGCCCCAAAAAACGAAAATCACTGAAAAATCAGCACAATCCCAATCCATCCATGGCCTCCATGATGTTTAAGTTCAAGACAACCCACAGAAAGACTCAGTCCCCCCACCACTGAGTACCCCTGGGCAAAAGGCCCCAAAACAGCCCAAAAATCGAAAATTCCAAAATTTTAGTTGCAGCAACTGTAATGCCCCAAACAAACTTACTTGTAAAATTTCTAATCCAACAGTGATCCAAAGAAAGTCAAAAAGGCCTCAAATCCAAATATCCAGCAGCATCCACAACAAGCATTTACAATGCAATGGTTTTGCCTTTGTTAAAGTTAGAGCTATTGCCATTGCTCTTGACATTATTTTTATTTATGTTTTTTTAACATAAATAAATGGCATTGTCATTTACAATGCCACTAGCTTTATCTATCGCAAATGACACACACAAACACACACAGAGCCGCCCCACACACCCCCCCACACAGAGCCCCGCACACACAGCCCCCCACACACACAGCCACACAGAGCCCCCCACACACACAGCCACACAGAGCCCTCCACACACACAGCCACACAAAGCTTCCTACACACACAGCCACACAGAGCCCTCCACACACACCAACACAGCACAAGCAGGCAACAGGGGCAGACGGAGGCACAAGCAGGCAACAGGGGCAGACGGAGGCACAAGCAGGCAACAGGGGCACACAGAGGCACAAGCAGGCAACAGGGGCACACAGAGGCACAAGCAGGCAACAGGGGCCCACAGAGGCACAAGCAGGCAACAGGGGCCCACAGAGGCACAAGCAGGCAACAGGGGCCCACAGAGGCACAAGCAGGCAACAGGGGCACACAGAGGCACAAGCAGACAACAGGGGCACACAGAGGCACAAGCGGGCAACAGAGGCACAAGGAGGCACAAGCGGGCAACAGGGGCACAAGCAGGCAACAGGGGCACACAGAGGCACAAGCAGACAACAGGGGCACACAGAGGCACAAGCGGGCAACAGGGGCACAAGGAGGCACAAGCGGGCAACAGGGGCACAAGCAGGCAACAGGGGCACGAAAACGGAGACACAAGCAGGCAACAGGGGCAGGTGGAGAAAACACAATTTTCAACAGCCCACTTGGCTCTGCAACAGTTGCCTTTGAAAAGCAATACGGCGTAATGGGCATGATCAAATCCCGTCCCCTGCATAAAAAAAACAACAGCCTGAGGCGACTGCTAACACAGATGTAGTACAAGGCATTACACGGCAAGGGTGCTGCTGCCGGCAATTATCCTGGTATTTAAACAAATCTCTCTCTCTCACACACAGAGCCGCCCCACACACACCCCCACACAGAGCCCCGCACACACAGCCACACAGAGCCCCCCACACACACAGCCACACAGAGCCCTCCACACACACAGCCACACAAAGCTTCCTACACACACAGCCACACAGAGCCCTCCACACACACCAACAGCACAAGCAGGCAACAGGGGCAGACAGAGGCACAAGCAGGCAACAGGGGCACACAGAGGCACAAGCAGGCAACAGGGGCACACAGAGGCACAAGCAGGCAACAGGGGCACACAGAGGCACAAGCAGGCAACAGGGGCACACAGAGGCACAAGCAGGCAACAGGGGCACACAGAGGCACAAGCAGGCAACAGGGGCACACAGAGGCACAAGCAGGGGCACACAGAGGCACAAGCAGGCAACAGGGGCACACAGAGGCACAAGCAGGCAACAGGGGCACACAGAGGCACAAGCAGACAACAGGGGCACACAGAGGCACAAGCAGGGGCACACAGAGGCACAAGCAGGGGCACACAGAGGCACAAGCAGGCAACAGGGGCACACAGAGGCACAAGCAGGCAACAGGGGCACACAGAGGCACAAGCAGACAACAGGGGCACACAGAGGCACAAGCAGACAACAGGGGCACACACGTAGTGAGTTTCAGAAATGGAGAATAGCGCAGCAATTGCAGACGCCTGAAATTGACACTACTCTCTAGCACGATATGTGCACGGTTTTACCGAATGGACATTTTTAACTAAACGCTATTGCCACCACTCCCGCATTACACCATTAGCACCAAACTTGTGACCTCCACTCAGGCGCGAAGTGGGTTCTGTACCTGATTTACGATTAAAATCCGCGTTGGGACGAGCATGTGCTGTTGCTCCAGCCAACACGGTTGCATGAATAACATCCTTCTGTTTCGCTTTTCCATAATCATAAACATTGCATCAATTCCCTCGTAATATTAGATTGGAAGCGTTGCACTATTTGCAAATGCAGTCCTGTGGAGACGGGAACGTTATGAAGAACTGTGGGTCCAGGACAATGGCCTATGTTGCCTACATTTGATGGGGGAAACGAAGCACAGTGGAAAGTTGGTTGTATATTTCCTGTAAAGTTTCTCCTATGCATATATTAAGCAAAACTGTTGAACATGTCTATACATTATCCACATTAGTTTATTTTTAGGCGAAGAACCATCCACTGTAGCTTTTTCCTTGATAGCAAACTGATTGAAAACAATACAAACAAATGAGCAAGAATGAAAGAACAGATGGCCTTGCTCACAGGTAATGTCGCCAACAACTAATAGGATTCAATAAGCCAATCTCATTTTTTAAAAAAGGCAATTAAGACAGTAGTTCAGTGGTGAAAGTGGCTGTCTTTCCTCCTCTTCTAAAAGCCAACATATGCTTCAGCTAGGAAGATAATGCTTATAACTGTGTGCAATTCACCATTCTCTGCTCACATATTAGATGCGCAGGACTATTCACTGGCTGCTCTGCGTGCCCAGCCCCGCCTGCGGTGGGGGCTGCTGTGAGAACGGCCCGGCTCATGGCTGGCGGTGGAAAGAACAATGTTTCAAACGTCACATATAGCAATCTGAAACCCAGGCAGCTATGGTTTTATATAGCGCAAACATGAAACCTGAATCAGAGCGCCTTACATTACACAAATACACCTTTCATTTTTGCAATGACTCACAGGATGTTTAGCGTCGATACCGAGGCTCGAACCCACATCCCCGGTTCGTCTAGCGTGAAAATGAATCATGAATCAGATCGCCTTAGATAGCACCAGTTACATTACCTCTTTCCCTTTCATTTCACGTCCCCCAGGTGACCCATAAGAGGACTGTTCGGGCTTTATTATGATGCATGGTATTGCTCTGATGCATGGTATCATTAAATTTGCTCTGTTTTAATTATTTACCGGCCGAAGCATTTTTTATTAAAACGTGGCAATTACCTTCAAGAGGCTATAAGCGGATTGATATTCGCTGAGGTCCGAGTAGAACGCGGAGGGGGTTAACTGCGTCCTTAACCTAGCGCCTTTTAAGCCCTCATTCTGTCAGACACGTTTCTTGAACGAGAAAGGGGCAGGAAATTTTCCTCTGGTAGATGTTCTGTGCTGCGCACCTGTCATCCCCCCCACGAACCGCGGCCCCATTATTGCATATTTTCCACTTAAATTTTTAAATACGCGGGGGACATGCTCAGGAACCAAGGTATACACCAGACGGGCTTGGCCGACACCCTGTTGCCGCCAGCAAGCCTCAGAAAGGGGGGGGGGGGCAATCGGCCCCCACGGACACATGGCTCAACCTCTTTGGGCTCGGAGAGCAGCTCTCACCAGCGTCGCTCCCCTAACACCCAAGCTCGTTATTCGAGCTGCATAAAACTCGCGATCGATAGCCCAGCCTCCCTCAGCTGTAGAGAGGGCGGCGATGTGGTCCGAAAGGAATGAGTGGGAAGCAGGGGAGGTACTGTCGATAGACGATGGGGGGCTATGGACGGAAGTCTTATTTTACCGCACACTTTAACGCTTAATAATGCTCTTCCGTGTATGAAGACACGAGCCCTTAAAATAGACACATTAATTGGAAAATGCACCCATGTGTAGGAAAACAAACATTACTTACGCAGTTAATTACATGCCATCGTTTGTTAAGTACATGGCTGCGGCAGTTAAAGACAAAAGGGAAGCAAGATGCTATGCGCCCGAACAGGGAATTGAACCCTGGACCCCTAGCTTAAAAGTCTGATGCTCTACCGACGGAGCTATCAGGGGGGCTTATTAAGACCAAATACTTAACTCTGCAGGCCGGACTTCGGTTGTGTCGCACGCAGCAAAGTTAACGAGGCCCCGCGCCCACACACTCGCGTAACGGTCTCCCTTTACACAGAGTTTGGAAAGCTCTGTTCTAGGGAGTGTAGTGTCACGAGGGAAGGAGGAGGCGCACGGGGATGCACGGGACAGAGGCACTCACCTGCACCTTGCGACGGCGGCACTTCTCCGGTCTCCCTCTTCGGCATGGGAGACCGGCAACGTCCTCCGCATCTCCCGGGGTTCCCTCCAGGCCACGGGAGCCCCGCGGGCGCCGCCATACTGCTTGCCGTCTTCCTCTCCTTCTTCCCCCGGGCTGGGCCGGCCGCGCTAGGATTGGCCGGCCGGCCAGTCACGGGGCAGGAGAGACGCAGAAGTCCGGCAATGCCGGACCAGACTCGGGGGCGTTCCCGGCGTCGCGTGACGTCGGCAAAAGCCAAAGAATGTCGGGAACGCCCCCGTGTCTGGTCCGGCATTGACGGACAGGCCCCTCGTCCAATGGCAAGGCTCCATTTACGGAGCCAGCCAATGAATGACGAGGGCCGAGCCAAAGCACACTACAGTTCTCATCAGGTTTTCGCCTGCGCCGAAAAAGATGCGCAGAGCGCATCTTTTTGGCGAGGCAAAACCTAAAAAGTAATCCTTCCAGCTCCAGATCCAAATAAAAAGTGACCAGGAGATGGACAAAGCACTGGGAGGAGCCTGCTGAACAGGAACAGGAAGTTGAAGACTGTGGGGCACTTCCTTCCTCCCACCCCCTCCCCCCCCTCCCCAAAATGGACTCCTCGCTAAAAAAGTGCAGGCAAATGTCAACCTAAGGAGTTATTCAGATAAAAATCATCATTTCTAGAAGGTTTATGCTGCTTGCTGGTGGATTTCTTGTGCAGAATTGCAAATTTTATATTTTCGCTCGCCGCATCTCAAATCTCGCAATTGCGAAGTACCGCGAGACGTGATCTCGCCGTACTCGCGTTGACAAACTCTCGCTGGCAATCCGCGATGACGTTGCGCGCTCGCCAATTCCCGCGGGATCACAGAGCAAGATCCAAAATGGCGCAGCACTCGCAAACTATCAAGAAAAACAACCCGGCAAACGATGATCAACGCCGCGCGCCGCAAAAATTGTATCACCAACGCCGCGCGCCGCAAAAAAAATCCGCTGCGTGCGAATTTGCGGATTTTGCGGGAAATTCGCAAATCTCGCGGATTGCGAATTTCCCAAAAATCCGCAAAATCCGCGAGCGAAACGGATTTTCCACCCATGCTTAGTGGCATCGTGACCAAAAAGAATGATGGATTTAACCCAGATCTCTCGACTGGGGATGAATGTTTTGATTTGTTCTGCATTCGGTCCATCAATTGTGTGTCTTTAACTTTCTAAAAGTGGCATCTGTTAAGTGTGATGACTAAAGAGGGCTTTCAATTACAAACTCATAGATACCAAACTCGATATTTCTACCTGCTCCCAATTGAAAGTTATCACTTATTAAAGGTAACAAGGAAACCCAATGTTATCCTGTCGGAGAAATAGACCTTGCAGTTGCAAAAAACGAATTTAAGAGCTTTTTACTACTAAGACATATAACACTTAAAAGTACATGTCCAACTTTTTAAATACACTTCACCCTGCCCTCTGAGGTTTGAGCCTGACAAAAGTATTATTATGCCAGGTTGCAATGGCAGTTTAAAAACTGCACACATTGGCAGCTATGGTAGGCCTGGGGCATTTTTAAAGGTCTATTTAGGTGGGTGGCACAATTTTATTCTATTCTATTCATGTAGATTTCTTAAGCGCATGGCTAAACAGAAGGGCCGCCCAGCGTTAACACATTATTTTGGTTGCATAGCCTTGTGTGTACATGTTCTCTGAAAAGAGCAATCTTCCATAGTTAAGCTGAAAAATCAGTCTTCAAAAGTTTTCTGAATCTTAATTCAGACTCAATCTTTATTTTTCCCAATTGAAGAGCGTTCCAGAGTTTAGGAGCAAGGAATGTATATGAGTGTCCTCCATTCCTGGTTTTCTTGATCCTAAAGCCCACAACAGTTACTGGTTTGTAGAGCTCAAAGTTCTCATGGGGTTGTAGGGTCTTAAAGATCTTTGTATCAGCCAAGGTCCTTCTTGAATTACATTCTTTTGCACACTGGCAGCCAGTGCAATGTCACAAGAGCCACTGTGGCTGATTGATGTTTAGGGATGCCAATTTCTTGTTCTGAACCTCCATAGAGAGCTTGCTGTTGATCCAGGAGCCCAAGCTCCTGACCTCAGATTTAGGGTTGAACTGAGTGGCTAGAAACTCTGGCCAATTCAACTCCACCCACCAGGCCGTGATATTTCCTACCACTAGGACTTTCCTCTTTTCCCCATCCCATTCAATTTCAAACTGCTTGCAGACATCCAGTATACTACAAGCTTTAAGCAGTTGTTGAGTTGGTTGGGTGTCTTTTCTGTGTGAGGGGGAAGAGACGTGACAATTTGGGTGTCATCAGCATAAGCTAAAATTGAGAATCCACGTCTTCACAATCTCTGCCAATGGGCGAACATACAAAGTAAACAGAGTGGGGCTTGGAGACAAGCCCTGGGGAACATCACATTTTAGGGAGTGGGCTATGGACAGAGTAACTTCATCACACACTTGATAAGTTCTATTTTCAAGAAAAGAGATTAGCCATTTTACCAATATTACAGTGAGGCCTGCTTCTCCTAGCCTTTAAACCAAAACAGGATGTGAGAAAACATCAAAGGCTGTGCTCTGATCTAGCAGAATTAAAGCTCCTGAGCCGCCTTGATCCAAGATATCTCACAGTTCCATCCTGCTCTAACGCAATTCTGGGAAGGATGTAACATGCCATATATCTAAAGATATGGAGAGAGATTCTGGTTTACTTCTCCAAGACTTCACTAGTCTCTGGAAGGAGCAAGGTAGGTCTGTAATCTTCACACTGTAGGGCTCAGCAGAGGATTTTTTCAGCAACGGCTTGACAATGACCTGTTTCCATGCTGGTGGAACCACCCTGAAATGTAGTGAGTGGTTGAACATGTTTGTCAAAGTAGAAAACACTACATTTCCACCCGTTTAACATTATATCAGGTGGGGCTGGTTGCTGCAGGGAGCCTGATTTGACAGATTTGAACATTTCTTCTCTGACCTTCAGATTGATATCCGGAAAGAATATCCCGCATACCATTAGTCCGCATTTTTTATAACGCAATGCGTTTACAACGAAATACAACATTTACTCAGCATATGCCTTTACCACGCATGCCATCACAACGCAAAGGTATGCGTGGTGAAGGCATATCTATACTACTATTATAAAGAGAGAACTTGCACCTTGTGGCCAGGTAAACTCGGGAACCACAGCGCCAATCTACACACCCGATACATCTATGAAAATGTCAGGGTGTGTAGATGGACATAGGCTATATAAATAAAATAAAAAAAGTAAATTAAAAAAATTAAATTTGTAAACAATGTAGTCCCCTGAAAGTAGCGCCGTCCGGGACCTAGCGCTGGCCGTGACGCGACGACGTGCGTGATGATGACGTGTTGCAGCGGCGGAAATGGAGCTCCGGTGAAGTGAGAGGCGTGGGCGCGTCATGGCAAAGAGGAGCAGAGCGGCAGCTCAGGTAATGTAAACATTGAAATCAGGGCGGGAGGGAGTCCGAGCGGGAGGAAGTCGGGACGGGAGGGGAGCGGGTGTGCACAGAGGGGCAGGCGGGAGGAGTGGGGGCGGGAGGGAGTCGGGACGGGAGGGGGTCGGGGCGGGAGCGGGTGTACTGCCCCCAGCCCCTTTCTGCCCCAGGCAACGCTGGGGCGGGCTGCTAGTTTATTTATAATTATATTTGTTTACATACATATATATATTTAATACATATATATTTTTTTTTTAATTACCCTGTAAACCCCAAAAAATTATCCAACTCTGGTCCCTTTAAATACCCCTGCACCCCAAAATCATAACCCATCCTGACCCTAAAAATACACCCTGTACCCCAAAACCCAAACCTAGCCCTGAACCCTAAAAATACCCCTGTACCCCAAAACCCAAACCTACCCCTGAACCCTAAAAATACCCCTGTACCCCAAAACCGAAACCTATCCCTGAACCCTAAAAATACCCCTGTACCCCAAAACCCAAACCTATCCCTGAACCCTAAAAATACCCCTGTACCCCAAAACCCAAACCTAGCCCTGAACCCTAAAAATACCCCTGTACCCCAAAACCCAAACCTATCCCTGAACCCTAAAAATACCCCTGTACCCCAAAACCCAAACCTACCCCTGAACCTCAAAATTACCCCTGTACCCCAAAACCCAAACCTATGCCTGAACCCCAAAAATACCCCTGTACCCCAAACCCCAAACCTAGCCCTGAACCCTGAAAATACCCCTGTACCCCAAAATCCAAACTTAGCCCTAATCCCTAAAAATACCCCTGTAACCCAAATCCCAAACCTATCCCTGAAGCCTAAAAATACCCCTGTACCCCAAACCCAAACCTAGCCCTGAACCCTAAAAATACCCCTGTACCCCAAAACCCAAACCTAGCCTTGAACCCTAAAAATACCCCTGTACCCCAAAACCCAAACCTTTCCCTGAACCCTAAAAATACCCCAGTACCCCTAAAACATATACCCCAACACCCCCAAACACACCCTTAAAATACTCTTGAACCCCTAAAACATATACCCCAACAACCCCAAACTAAAACCATATACTTACCTTACACTTAAATATTAAAAACATATGCTTTTACCATTCATGCTTTTACAACGAATTTCGTTGTAAAAGCATGCGTGGTAAAAGCATATAAGATGTAATGGCATGCATGCGTTTTAAAATTTTGCGGACTGATGGTACTTTCGTTGTAATGGTATGCAGACTGAAGGTATGCGGAATGAAAGTTGCGTTATGAAGGTTATTAACCATCAGGAAAGGTAGTTAGATTTTTCTTCACCGCTTTCATGACATGTGGCATCTAGAGAGGATTAAATATGCCAACATCCCGTGTGAGTGTGAGGAGGATGTTTTTTACCTTTTACAGGCCCTGTGTATATGGTGTATCACTTTACTAGGGAGTTACAAGTAAATTAAATATGCAAATGGGTGTTAGCAAATTTTCCCATGTTTTGGGGGGAGAGCACAAGCACTTTAGCACTGGTAAAATGCACATTGTCCCAAGACCAGCAAAAACGAGATCAGCAAAAGATGGAGGAGGAATATTACAAATTTGGGGAAGACCACCCAAAGTCTGGTCTAAGCTAATGAACAACATGGTCAAGTTGGAGATTGGCAGTATTTGGCACAAGTCGTGTTTCTATTGTGAGAGGCGGGAGATATGAATGATAAGCATCATGAGTGTTAACATACAAAATTGATGGTTGGATGAGGCAGGAACTAGATGCAGTGACTTGGTGGAGTGTGGGCATGAGGAGAATGATGGTTAAAGATTGCCTTTCTCTTGGTGAATATGAGGTTGGTCTGAATTTTGATCTGTCTATTGGTTCAGCCAATAAATACTCAATATCAAGTAATGCCTCCAGTAATATAATGGATGGGAATACATGTGTGACCTTGAAAATTGAACCAAACTTGTTTAGATTTGGTAAGCAAGTCTAAGTCATTGAAAACAATCCATTAGACAGAGTGAGGAAGAGTTAATTTATCATACACTAGCGGAGAAGCTCAATGAGAATATTAAACAGCTGTAATATCTAAATCATGACTATGATGCAGTGCCCATATGCACAGCATTCTATTCCAAAAGTATGTATTTATTAAGTTATTCCTTTGTAAATTCCATTCAAACAGCCCTTGTCATTCAGGACAAAATTACAATAAGAGCTGCTAGAATAAGTGAATAAGTGTCAATTATACTGTGCTGATCACCAGTGTATAGTACGGTACGGTAGGGAGCATAAGCAATCACACACATGCACAATGTCCCTGTGCACAATACACCGATATGTAATCCTGTCTAGAGTGCAGCCCTGTACGTAAGCCCCTGCTAATTTGCGAAATTCATCACCAGCATGGGTATATTATTTTCCCAATACGTATTTGTTAGGATATTCATAGTGAATTCCATATGGGCACCACCCTTTTTCAGTTTGAACTAAATTACATTAAAGGCTGCCGGGACAAGTGAAATGTGTCAGAAAAATTCCTGCATCTTTGGGCCATCTATAACCGGCTCTGGTTATGATGCAACTTCGAGTAACGTAGCCTTACATATATTGATATACTTATAATGATATATTTACTGATCAATATATAGAAATTCACTCTCTTAGAATCAGTATCACAAGTGGTGCAGCCCTATAACCAATAAAGAATTCACCTGAGGACACCTAGGCATGATGTATCAGTATTGCAGGTAAAGCGGCAGATCATGGCATTTACCCATTGCGGATGGGCAATTTCCTTTTCCATATTCAGACCATCAGAGTATTAGTTTCCAGTTCTATTACCTTCTTCAATTCCAATATCCTTAGTTGTTTTATCCTGTCTCCAACTCTTACCTGTCTAAATTAAAGAGTGACTCAAATCAGCATCAGGACTGTGTATGCTGGCCAAATGTGGTGCTACTGGGTAGGTTTGGTCCTTATTCTGAATTGGGCAAATATGTTTGAGCTCTCTTTTTTGACTGGGAAATAGTACTCCCAACAAAACGCAAATTGCAAGGACAAATTAACACATGTACCCAAAAATCTGAAGTACTTATTAAACTTTGGTTATACATTTATTGTGTCCTAATATAGCCTTGTACTTTGAAAAGCACTTTTGAACTGTCTAGAAAACGGTGCTTAGCACCATTGAATGAGTTCAGAGGAGGTTGTAAACTGCAGACATTTAAATTCAGCCAAGAATGCACTATTTTAGACAATCCTACGCAAAGGAAATCACAAAAAATCAATCCGAACCTTATTTCCAAAAATGAGTAGGGAGTATATATGTTGACCGTCCACTGCATTTACAAATACGTCATCAGGACGATTTTAAAGGCACACAAACATGTAATAACACATATGAGCTATCAGAAATGTGAACTGAAGTTATCCCTTGGCCTGACATTTTTCAATTACCAACAAGGCAATGTTGAACAAATGAAATAATCAGTTTTGACTGTGTCCTCAAAAGGTCAAGAGTAGGTGACAGAGAAAAAAATCAAAATACATCATGGTCTTGGATACCAAAGAACCCAATAGGTTTAATATAGAAGGATGTGCATGTATATTTATAAAACGCTGCTAAATGTTGCTTTCCTAAAGGAAGTTTTGTGCTCAATAAGCTACTGATTTCATACATTTCTGGTGTTTGCATCTGTGCTACCTACATCTCGAGCATTCAGACATACGGATCTGACACTATGGAGTTGAAGAGTAGATCAGTGACCAGAACCAGTTGTCAAATAGTTAATAGTATTATGAGAACTTGCACTTTAACTCTGATACTACCACACATGACACAGTGACATCTGAGTATAGTGTGTAAGAGCTTCACAATGGAGGCCACTGCTGATGGGTGTGTTAGTTTGCTGGATATACTACGCATTTATTTATAAAGTTTTATATAGCCCAAACAAGATCCCGAAGGATACCAGAGCGCTTTACATTAGGATGGAAGGAAGGACATAAAAAATCAGAAACTGTTGTATGAGAAGAAACTAGGGGAGTTTAGAACTGTGCTCAGCCTCACAGGTAATCATAGAGTTGCTGCTGAAGGATATAATGGCTAGGGCACGGTTGTATGGCATTACAACGCGGGCTTTTACCACGCGTGCCATTACAATGCTGTTTTTACAACCAAAGCGGTTACAACGACTTGCGCTGTAAGCGCTGGATAGTGGAATAGTTTAATTTTCTATTCCAACTTCATCACACGTTGCAGTAGAGAAGGTGTTGGAATAGAAAATTAAACTATTCCCTATTCAACAGCGCCCTCCAGGGCAAGTCATTGTATCGACTTGCCTTGTAATAGCAGCGTTGTAATGGTAGCGCGTGGTAATACCCGCGTTGTAAAGGCTGTTCCCCCTAGGGCACACACAGAGGTGATGGATCAGACGGAATAATATAGTTGTGTACCTAATTGGAGTACATCAATTTGAGGTGTATGAGAGAAGTTTTGTAGAGTGGTGACTTGCATGTTATAACTTGGTTTTCGCTATCAGCGACATAGTTTGTTTTTCCTCAGTCAGAAGTGACGCCATTGGAGCATACCAGATCATTCAAGTGCATGTGTCCTGTAGCCCACTATCAGCAACAGCACCAGTAGTGTTGAGATGCTCTCTAACCGGTGAGAGCACTGTTGCTGCTGGTAATTGTAGAAAAGATTTTCCAAAGCTTCTTTTCAGGATGTATTGCACCAAGAAATGATGTGTATCGATAACATACACAACCATAGACCCAGCAGCGAACGGATATATCTTTACACAAGATGACAAATGCAACAGGAATATGCCTGAAATCGGAAAAATCAAATTAAGTCAAGTATTATCGGTATGAAAATAGATGAACCTGAACATGGTTAAGCTGTTAGCATCTCACCATATTTACTCATGTTCCTATATAGCTGATACAGACACATGAATATAGATGTGATTATACAGTTATAGACTGTATGTATTTGCACATGCATGTTCTTAAGTGATCATTCATTGAAAAATATAAAGTATTTAAGAGGTAACAGAATCAAATGCACAGAAAAGTGATCACTTTGATAATCAGATGTATTTTATTAAGAATGCTGTTTTGTTTGTAATATACTCGGCATCACCCAAAGGCACATCATCACTAGGTGAGACTTTTAGATGTTGATGGGAATGGAGATAGAATAATGACAGCACAACGAAAACACTTGCATGAGTATCTTCTAAATATGGAAAATTTATGAATTTCTGAGACAAGGTGACAGAGCTCAGTGCCTACAAGAAATGGGCGTTGACCAACAAGTGCCTGCTTGTGAGTTTGGACAGTTTATTTCTCAAGCCTTTTAAAAATGTTGCTAAGCTGGGAGGAATCCTCAGTTTGGGGTCCAAGGGGTTTACCAGGTGGACACCATCATAGTTTTACCACCATATGTTAGGTATGGTGTTAGCCAAAGCCTTTTATAATATACTTAAATATCGGGGCTTTCTGCCACCCATCTTCATCCATTGATCTGTTGATTTGTCATTCACATTTCATTTCTACTAGCTACAGCATGCAACATGGGGCAATTTGTTTGGCTTGATCAGCCATTAGCTAACTTCACTGTGAGTGATGGCATACTATCCTTTCAAAACGTGCATATCCACACACACAGTATTTCCTTTAAGTTAAGTGCCAGAAGGTACTATGGCAATATGTGGTATTGAGACCAAATACCATTTTTGGTTTTAGCCAAAGTTTGTTTTTTTAGATTGACAAGGGTCTGACAGCTTCCCCAGCAATAACGTTTTACAGGTGAGCAACACCAGACCTATTGGCTTTCACAGTGCTTGTTTTCTCCACCATTTTGGAGTCTAATCATTGCATTATTCGATCTGAACTTCAAGCCAAGAGTGCAGTAGTTGTCAGATTACAGATTCAGATTACAGAAAGGACCATTTATTAGTTGAACGTTTCATTGTATTTTTGTATTACATAAACACCATATGCTCCAATTCCTTTGCTCACCTCACTCTTTAATACGCAGTAGAAGTAGGTGTTTCTAGATGTATCTTATTAAATGTATCTTAAGTATTGGAATATTCATTGGCTTACTAGAATGATAGGTCAACCCTGTCATTGTCACATCTCATGACTGAATGTGTGACTTGTCAGTCTAAAACCCTATGAAAGATGATGTTTTTGAGATGTGTGTCAGATTATATTTACCTTTATAGCTGTACAGGCTCTAGGTCATTTGGTTTATACACAGTCTTTTCTGCCTTTCCTTTGGAGGCAAGCTCTATGTCGGTCTTTTTGCTCAAATATACTTCAATCTGGCTGCTTGCTTTCTTTAGAGGAAGGCATTATGTTGATCCTCTCACAATCAGCGACGGCTCTTCCACTATGGCAGAGGAACGTCGCCCCCTCTGACAGCAGCCTAAAAAGTTAAAAAATAAAACAATATTAAAACAGGTTTATTATCGTTTTTTTTCAACTTCTAAGTGTCGAGTCTTGGGGGTGGTGCCATCGTGGGGGCAGTCACGGACTGGGAGTGGTGGGCACTGCTATCAGTGAACATGTCAGTTTGGCCAGCAGTCTTAGAGTGGCCAAACTGACATGTGCACTGAGCTGCCTCCAACACGAGCTGCTTTGACAGGTTGGAGACAACAGACACAGGCTCCCAGTCTCTCTGGAAGTGTATATCCCGACCTCTCAAGCCAATCCTGACACTGCTTTCATGCATGAGGGCACCATCAGGATTGGCCGTATGGGAGTCTGGGAGCCTAAGCTGCAGTCAGAAGCAGAACAGAGGTGATATGGCGGGCGGCAGGTAAGTTATTTTTTTCTCCTTATTTTTTATAGATATGTGTTGTCATCCACCCCCCTCCTCCACCCCCGCCTCACCACTGACACCAGCAGCTACTTCTCACAATATTTGGTTTTGATTTACTTTTGAGCCATCGATTGCCATTGTTTGACTAACCACTTTTTGCCATCTGAAATTATCTTAATTTTGAATAAACCTATAAGGTTTAACATGGTATCTTATGTAATTGTATTTGATTGGCTTGGCCTCAGTCTTATGAAGACTCAGATAGTCCTGATCCTATGCATCGCCCCTCTTAATTATTTTAATTACGATGTCAACATCCTGTAAGTCCTGTATGTCCATTAATTCTCAGGAGATCATAGTTGTCTGGATTAGTGTTAATGCATTCTCTTGTCCTGTGAGCAGGGCAAAGGCTAGGTACTGAAACAGTCAAAATCAGGCTTGATTTTCAGCATGTAAATAGATGCTTACAGTAGGGCTTACTTCTTGTCAGGTTCCTGAAATGCTGACCCTAAATCTGAAGAGCATCCATCACCCTCCCCCCGAATCTTTGGACCAATAGAAGAAGACACTTTCTATCAGAGAAAAAAACCTGGACAACCGAAGATTTGGTAGCAGAGAGAGAAAACACAGTGTTCTTTGCTATTGGCTCAGTGATAATGACTTTCTCACATAGGGTAAGCTGTCATTACATAGAATGTAGGTCCTCACAAAGGAGCATAGGAGAATTGGATTACTGAAGCTTCCAGCAATCTTTACCGACATAAAGCAAGTCATTGAAATATTGCTAACCAGTCGTCAACAAGGGATACGCTGCTAATGAACGCCAACAATACCTAGAGCCTTTCCAGTGCCTATGAAACCGTAGGAGACTGGCATCTCAGTGATAGATGCTAGCAAGCAGAAGTGGATTGGAACCCTCTCAACAAGCAAGACAATAACAAGGTTGGTTGCAGGGATGGATGATTGAAGTAAACAGAGGGAACCGATAAAGGGAAAACAAACAAATGTGGAGGAGAAAGGATTGGGAGCAAACTGAGACGGCAGCAGATTACCCATACAACTACACTAAGCATTGCCAGGTGGGAACTGAATGGTAAAATTACATTTCATTGTGACTTCCACTCTGGCCTCAGAAGTGTTGTTTACAACCCAGAAGTGTGTTGTACACTAGTGATTTAGAAATGTTGTCTGTCCCAATGTCTGTCCTCCAAAGCCTCCAATCCTTATCTACTGGGATACAATGGCATTTCCTCACAGCCTTTCATCATTTGTTGCACCCATGTACCTATTGCTGACACTTTCTTTTTGGTCGAAAGCTGAGCACAAGAACTCGATTTAAAAGGAGAGGTAATGCACCTGAAAATCAAATACACAATAAAACAAACAGGTAATAAATACAAATGATAAAATCCCTGACCAAGTCATTTAAAAGTAATTAGGTTGTAGTAAAGTTGTACCAACTATAGGTCAACTGGGCTCAGAAGGAGCATTTTCATCCCTATATCAAACACTGATTGGCAACTGCAAGCACATTCACATCAAGCTCCTTCTCTGTATTCACTAACCTGGATAAAATGCAGCCACTCTGAAACCTCCAATGTACCTCTGTTTTTAGAATGTGCGTCTTTGCAATTGAGATAATCATTGCACACAGACACCCTGTATAGGCTTTTCTAATCTAAAATATCCTTGAGAGGTTTGTGGTCAATTGGAACTACACATTTTGTACCCCAGTAAAAACTCCTGAAAATATGAACTCTACCAAAAACAGGTAAAACTTCATATTCAATAACAGTGTATTTTAACTCTGCTTTTCTGAATAAATGTGAATGCCTTGCAAATACAAAAGCAACTAAACCAGTTTTTCATTCATCGTTCCATGCTAACACTGTACCTAATCCTGTTTGAACTGCATCAGTGGATAACACACATTTTCTCTTCACAACCATCCTGCTCAAAATAGGAGTCTTACTCGGATCCACTTTCAGCATATTAAATTCCTTTCCACTCACCTTTTCCAGATCAGATTTCGCACCTTTTTCATATGTTTACCAGTTGCGGCTGGCAGGGAACAGGGGTAGCAAGGTGGGGGAAAACAAAATATAGAAAATAAAAGCACTTACCTCCTCACAGCCACCAACTGCTGTCTCTCCTCCGTTGCTTCGACCCAGAAGAAGGAAGCACACAAGCTCCCCATAGCCAATCACAATGCTGCTATGCAGTGTTGCTTTTGTTCTGAGCTATGTGGTTCAGCACTCAGAAGGGGACAGGGAGCCTGAGCATGCTCCCCACCAAGCTGGGATTACAGCCTGGTGGGAAACATAAAGTGTGCATGACTGTTTAGCTGGCCAAGCAGTCATGCGCCCTTAGTGTGCACAAACCACTCCTCTCCCTGTGTCGCCATCCCCGCACTAACCCAGCCCAGCCCAGAATCTACGAAAAATAAAATTATAATAATGATGTTATGATGATAACGATGTTATCATTTTATTTTCATTTTTCCTTCTCTGAGAGCAGTGGGACAACGCTCCTCCGCCTTGTTTCCTAGGATGCACTGTTTTGTCTGCCATGTTCACAATTCATTTTGCTTAATATTCCAATATACCAAGAAATAATAGAATCTGATTGTTGTTTTCTGGATCAAGTGTATTTAAAATTGACTTTACCAATGATTCTTTAGGGCATAGTCAGTCGTTGCCAGTGTGAAATCCAAGAATCGTTGGAATGTAATTGAAGTTTGTGAGATATTTTATTCGGGCACAAAGAAAAATGAGTCTCTTTGTAGGACATGTGAAAGCAGGCTACCAGCAGCAACAACTGCCATCCATTAGCAGTCCTCCAGATTCCACACTCCACGCACACCAGTACTCTACTTGGGAGAGGGGACAATGGAAAATAACACACCTATGGATTGATGTGTCCACTTGTGCAGTAAGTGTAAGTTAGAAGATGTTCTCTGCTCTGGTGACCCTAAGTTAGTTATAAAATATAATCTCTGCTGTAAACAAACACAGACAGGGTATATAATTTCCAAATCTGGGCACACAATGCAGTTCACTTCCAAGTGTTGCTGTCTCTTCTATAAATATGGATGGCTGCCACGTGTATCGACATGGATCACCTGCGTTATGAGAAGTCAAATAGGCAGAGCTGTATAATATATCTTTTATCACATGTTACAAAGTCAATACCAAATATCTACCTGGAGAGGTTTGGGTGTGGGCGATAGAAAATAAATGGCTTCTTTCTATCCCTGGGTAAGCATGCTAGCTCCATGTCACTGGATCCTTAAGTGGAAAAAGCACACTACTCGGTCTCACATCTGCAATCCGTGTATTCGCATGGATTCTTCTTGGCAACGCAGAGGTCTCTGCTAGTTTCGCAGTTCCATCAAGTTTTTCTCTGTTCTCCACTTCACCTTGCCGGATCAACTGGTGGATGCTGGGTTACATAAGCCAACACTCTTTCATGGTTCACCCAGGCCTTCAACTAAATTTGCAAAAAATGAAAGTTTGAGAAAGGTGCTGTTACCATTTTTAGGTCTAGATGGTTCAGAGCCCATTTTCCTGCTTCCATCATGACCATGGCGAAACATGGCAACCCACTTATGGCACTACATGCAATAGCATTAGAATTGCAACTGAACTGTCCTCTGCATGGCGTACAGTCCTCTTACCCCTGCCCAGCGCCCAACTGCATGTATATGATAACCTGTTTTTTAAATTTGATTCCAAATCTGCGCACACACAAATTTAGTGTGTGTGCAGAGGTGTAGGTCTTTCCCTTGTTATGAGTGAAGTCCTGGACCTATCCTGTGACATGGAGGGGTGCACCGAGTGTACCCTCATCTTACTGACAGTGGACTACCTCCCCTGTTGTGGGTTTAGCAAGTAGAGAAGTGGTGGCAACATAATGTGTTTCTATAGTTGTGACCAGACCTTTTTATCTGTTTAACTGGAGTGACGGTCTACTGATTCACTCATCTAAATTGACAAGTTTGTGTGTTCACATACCATGTGTATGTTGCAAGTGTTTGTGTATGTGACATGTGTGGTACATGTATTGCATATATAAGTGAGCCTGAGCAATGGAGGATTGTGGTTACCATTCTGCCTTTCTGGATACCAGGCCTGTTACATGCCATAGGAAGAAGGTGAGGTTGTTTTTTCGGTCAGTGGAAGGGTATTACTGGTGCTGGAAGGAAGGAGACCTAGACAATGAAGTGCGGCAACACTAGACATGACTCCTTTCGAAATTTAATTAGGCCTTTTGCTGAGAGAAGCTGCTGATTACTCTTCCTGTGGCTCTGCCATTTGGTAGATGGTCTTGGTGGAGGTTTGGAGTGATGTGTCTCTTGTTAAGGTGAAAGGGGCCCTTTTAGGTAAGGCCTGCCTTTTCTCACTTCCCTATTTATTATTCAGTGTGGCTGTAGATAGCTAGGATCAGAAAACTCATACCTCTTTGTCGTTGGTGCTCTAGACTGGTAACTACCCTGCTAGTAGTAGCATCACTATACACAAAGGTTGTGTCTTGAGGCCTACTTCAAGAGGACACTACACTTGAAATAAGAAACACCCCAAACTGGTTAGGAAAGTGCAGACAGAAAATCTATATCTCCTGTATGATGTGACTGTATAAAAGTGGGACACACTGAGTCACTTGTTCCAGTTCTAAATTTGACCAAGGAGGGGAGTGTTCTGCAGAGTACTATGAGCAGTTCTGTGGAAATAGAGCTGGTGTCTGCCTGACCAACAGCTTCACAGAGGTAAGGCAACATTACCTGGGGTCTTAGCATGCTGAAGAACTATACCCCTGATCTGAAGTGCTTTGGAAGCCAACCTGACTGCTGATAGAGGGAGGAAGTATGCCTAACCTATAAGAGATATGTCTGGTTAGGGGGTGCCAGAAGCAGCTAGAACTCAGTGCCTTTTGTATTTCCAGTCGAGGAAGGGTGCAGTTAACAATCTACAAGTCATAGGAGCATGGGCACAGTCCCTCCAGGAGTGTGGCTCCAAACTGGAATTGGAGGTTAATGGCTGATCTTGCCCTCATGCAAAGAATACCAATCACAGCTTTTCATGCCAATAAGAGCAAGACTTGTGACCTTGGTGGACATTGCCACTCAAGACCAGAGCTTTCTGTGTTGAGCATCGCCATCATGAAACATGAGTTACACCTGCATTGGACTTTGCCACTTTAATCAAGAACTGCACCTGTGGCGGTCTTCACCACCAAAACCAATGGTGTGCTTGTGGAGGTAACCGCTGCTGCATCTGAGACATGCACCCTGCGGCTGCCATTGTGCCACTCGTGACACTGTCGCATCCCATCTCCTCTCCATTACACAGTGACCCAGAAGTGAGTCCGACATCTGTTGAGGGCCAATGCTTTTATCCCTGTAATGTTGTCAAAGGACTCCAGGAGCAGCACTCACTGTCTCACCTTGCTGCAGTTTGCCAAAGCTAAGGTCTCATCTAGCGCTAGCAGTATTTCCCCCAGGAAGCAAGACAGATTCAAGACTTGTGTTTCCAATTAACCACGACGGAGAGAATGAACATGCAAATCTATCTGTGGTGAAACTGTGTAAGTGAAGACTGAACTGAGTTCACTTGTTATTGAACTGAACTGAGCTCACGTGCTATTGAACTGGGGTATAGAAGATGTTGGACCCGGCCCTTTTTGGCAGGTTCACCCCGAAACTTTTTGCTTTTGCCTAGCCTATTTCTGTGACCTGGTGTTGGTGATTTTAGACCTCTGCACACTTTTTCACTGTGGTACAGTGTAAAGTGTGTGAGCTCTCTGTGTATGTGTGGTAAGTGACCTGCACTCCCATAGGAATGCATGGGGAATATGTGTGACCATGGTAGTTCCTGATGTGTGGGGAGTGCAGGGTCGAGTTTGGTATGTGCGAACTCGTGAGATTGAATGCTGCGTAATGATTTATGCGGCATGAATGTGTCTAGTGTGGAAGTGCCACTTCTAGAAGTTGGCATGTTAGTGTACTTTGTGTCTGGCGTGTGATTGGCTGGAGCTGGCTGGTGAGCCTGGCTCCAGGAGTCAGGATGGGTCTGCCCAGTGGTGAGTGTTGGGATTAGCATGCTGATGTGAGGGAGGTGTTCTCGGGAGCGCCCTGCTGGTGCCGAAAGGAAGCAATGGCCGATGTCACCGGTCTCCCGTGTTGAGAGGAAGACCGGAGAAGAGGATGGCACCTGCCGCTGTGGGGCTCCCGTGACCGAGGGAGGAGCCCCGCACACAGAGGAGAGCCCCGCACCCAGATAAGAGCCCCGCAACCCGAGAGGAGCTCCGGCAGACCAACGAGGCAGCCAGCATCCCCCGCGAGCAGTCCGGTGAGTGGAGCTGCCAGGCAGAAGGGGGGCACGAGAGCGAGGCACAGCGTAGGAGTCCATTGCCATAGCGGGACTCCCACGTGCAAAGGGGGCACTTGTTTCTTTAGAGCCTACGAGGCTCTTGGACACCATTTTGGTATTAGAGCCTGCGAGGCTCAGGCATTCTTCTTAGAGCCTGCGAGGCCCAAAGTGTCCTTGGGTGTTTCTGAGTCCTCTGAGTGGGACTCTACCAAATAGGCCCACATTGATTTTAGAGTACCCACGAGGGACTTGGGGGGCATGTGTGCTTAACGCCCCTATCGCTCCAACCTACAGGAGCATATTTGTTTTAGAGCCTGTGTGGCTCCAACGTTTGGGCATGTGTTGTGTCAGAGCCTGTGTGGCTCCAACGTGCGCAGAGTTTCAGAGCCTGTGGGGCTCCAACAGATGGCACAGATTTGTTCTAGGGGCCAGAGAGAGCCCCGTTTGTCCCAGCAGCCCAGCAATTAGTGGGCAGCTGCACCGTTTAGGCGCCAAGAGAGAGAGAGTCCTTGAGAGGGACAGAGATGGCACAGTGGTGCCAGGCCTGCTACAGCTGCGCAGCACTTAGTGACAGCTGCAACGTTTAGGCCCTGTTGTTGTTCTCAGCTGCCCAGCAATTAGTGGGCCGCTGCCACATTTAGGTTTGCGCCGGTGGCGCCCCCCTGACTGGCGCTGCATTGGGAGCGCGCCCTGACATTCTGGACACAGGGCTTTCTGAGTCCCCTTGTTGGATGGCCAGTTGGCCAGGGGGGCTGGTATGTGGGTAGGGCGCAAGGCCCTAATGTGATTTTTGCGCCATGTGATTTTACTATGTTTATGATAGTAATTGCCTAAGGTGATGTTTGCGCAATGTGATTATGAGGTTATTTTACCTATGTAGGTTTATGCTAGTGAGATGTTTTCACTCTGTGAGTTACGCCCCTAAATATGATTTATTCTTAGGAGGCAGAGTCTAATGTGTTTAGACTAGTGAGGAGATTGCCTACTGTATTTTTACCGGTTAGGCCCAAATGTGAGTTATGCGTAATGTGCTATGCCATTATGCCTGTGACACCTCTGAATGTGTTTTATGCATTATGTGTCTTACCTACACCTCTGAATGTTTTTATGCATCATGTGTTTTCCTGTGCTGCACCTCTGAATGTGTTTTGATGCGCCATGTGCCTTGTTCTTACACCGCTGAATGTATGTTTATGCATCATGTGTTTTCCTTCCCTACACCTCTGAATGTTGTGATGCATCATGTGTAATGTGTTCTTGCCTATACCCCTAAATGTATGGTGATACTCAGGTGGTTGTTCTTTCTAGTACAGGTGTGCTAGTGAAGCCCAGGTTCCCCGCGTAATATTCTCCTAAGGTAGTTAGGGTTGCGTAGGTGGTACTTACCTGTTACCATTGGTTACTGGCGGTGTGCTAAAGTGATTATTATTCTATGATCTACAAGGTGCTATTTCTAACAGTATTCCTAGTTCTAAAAGTGTTGAGTCTGACAGTGGCCCATGTGGCCCTGTCCTGTAAATAATCCCTTGTGAATATTGCCCGTGCCAGTTGGCACAATCTATATTGTGTGATTACTATCTGATGTGTTTTGACAATACAAAAGTTATTTTTATATAACCTTGTGTGGAGTTCCTTTTGTGGTGTGCCTAGGATGTTGTTGCTGTTGTGTGCGTGGGCAAATGCTTTACACGTTGCCTCCGGGATAAGCCTGTTTGCTCGTGCCAAGCTACCAAGGGGGTGAGCAGGGGTTATCTTTGTGTGTGACTCCCTTGCCCTGACTAGAATGGTGGTTTCTGCCTGGCTTTGGCGTAAGCCTTAGCCAACCAGAAATCCCAGTTCTAACAGAATAGAATAGAATAGAAGTGATATTTATACAGCGCATGGCTACCCATGGGCATCCCAGCGCTACAGATGGAAGAAGCTTCTAAAGTCTATCCAGAGAAGAGCCAGGTTTTCAACGACTTGCGAAAAGTCAAATGGTTAATTTCTTTCCGCAGCTGAAGAGGAAGGGAGTTCCAAAGCTTGGCGGTGTTATAGGAAAAAAGCTGACCGCCGCTTCTGGCTCTCTTAATCCTTGGGGCAAATGCCAGGTGCAGTTCATCTGATCGTAAAGGCCTATTGGGGCGATACAATTTAACTAGAGGAGAGATGATCTTAGGTCCCTTCCCTCCAAACACTTTGTGAGTGATACAGAGAGCTTTAAAATGGACTCTCTCCCGAATGGTCAGTCAATGTAAAGCTTTCATGGCAGGTTTGGCTGACTGTCGAAAGGGTGTTCCCATAAGGGTTCTTGCAGCACAGTTTTGAATCATTTGAAGCTTGGAAAATACTGCCTCTGGAGCACCCAAATAGAGTCCATTATTGAAGTCCAAGCGAGATAGAATAAGCGCTTGCAACACAGTTTTCCTAGCTTGGAAAGGGAGTAAAGGAAGTTCCTTGCGTAGCATTCTAAGCATGCCAAAGCAGGCAGCAACTACCTTCCTGGCTTGAACTTTAAGTGTGTGATCTGTGTCCAGCCAAAACCACAAGCTCTTTATATTTGATTTGGGAAAGGTGCTGCTCCCATTATGGTCGGCCACATCTCAATTGGTCTAAATAGTGATCGGTTACCAAGAATCAAGAACTTTGTCTTGTCCCCATTCAATTTAAGGTAGGAATAGAGCATCCATTTAGCCACTTCTTCAAGGCAAGTATTGAGGCAAGGTGTGGATGAGTCAAGATGGTTGAGTGACACCACTAGTTGAGTATCATCAGCGTATGTTACGATGTTCACTCCGTATGGCTGTATGATCTCTGCCAGTGGTGCCATATAGGCGTTAAAAAGCGTTGGGCTTAAGGAAGAGACCTGTGGGACTCCACACAAAAGGAACCAAGGCTTAGAGATGGTTTCGCCCTCAAATACCTGAAAGGATTGCCCCTCCAGGAATGACCTCAACCAAGTTAACGCTGTTCCAGACACACCCAGGTTTCTGAGACGGTCAAGCAAGATACAGTGGTTTACCGTATAAAGGCTGCACTCAAGTCCAGAAGGATCACGGCAGATGATCCCCCAGAATCAATAATTTTCCTTGATTCTTCTAAGACAGCTAACAGCGCTGTCTCTGTGCCGTGACCGGGCCGAAATCCTGTTTGGGTTGGGTGGAGGAGATGGTTGGATTCTAAATAAGCTGAGAGTGTAATATTTACATATTTCTCCAGAATTTTGCTAATTCCCGGGAGGAGAGAAATCGGTTGATAGTTGGCCAAACAGTCAGAGTCTAAACTGGGTTTCTTCAGAAGAGCTCTCACTATGGCTTTTTCCCAGGCGGGGGGAGACCACTCCGGATGAGATGGAGGAATTAACCAAGTTTAGAATGACCGGTCCAACTGTCTCTATTGCTTGTTTGAGAATCCTAAGTGGAGCGGGGTCATTGGTTGAGCCTCTTTTTACTCTGCCAACGGTTGCGAACAGACAGTTGTAGTCCATTGTAGGAAAAACTGTTAGACCCGTTTCCTTATCCTCTGTATAAGACTTGTCATAGCAGATGAGATTAAGATCTTCAATGGAAGAGAAAGATCCATAAATATTCTTGATTTCATTGTGGAAAAATTCCGCCTGCAACGTAGGTCTGAGGTGGCAGGGGAATCAGGGAGAGAGGGGACGTTGGTTAATTTTTTTTACAATTTGAAAGGTTTCAGGGGAGGAATTAGCAGATGAAGCTATGATCTTCTCATAATAGCTAGTTTGAGTATTTCTAGTTTCAGTTATATATATTTTGATAGCATTCTTATATTCATGGTTCTTATCTGGGGAAAAATTCCTTCTCCAACCTCTCTCTGTCTTTTTAAACATTCGTTTCAGTTCTCGTAGTTTTGGGGTATACCAAGCAGCTTTATTAGGTTCTCTATACAGCTTAATAGTTGTTTTTGGGAGGACCGAATCTAAGGAATTGTTGATCCGATTGCCAAATTTCTCATTGGCCGCTATTGGATCAGGATCAAAGGCAGGCGTGGATCTATCCAAAGTTGATAACCAAGTGTCTAGGGGAAATTTAGACCAACAGCAGGACTTAGTTTGTACTAGTCGAGTTGGGGGAGTAGTTTGAGTGGGAGACCAAGAAAAGGGAATGAGGTAGTGATCTGACCAAGGGATGGGTATTGACCCGTGGCTGGTTAGCTCCTTCAGTCCTGTCAAAATAAGATCTAATAAATGTCCTTTCAGATGTGTTGCTGACGGTACTTTCTGAGTGAGCTGTAAAGCTGCGAGATCTGAGATCAATTTGGTTACATGTTTCGAGGTTAGATCATCAAAGTGAATGTTAAGATCTCCAAAAATGAGAAAGTTAGCAGTAGAACTTACTAATTTGGGGGCCAGATCTATAAGTGAGTTACCAAATTGGCCTATCGGCCCTGGGGGGCGATAAATCAAAATCCTTGAGAGGGTTAATGTGGATGTGAATCCAATTGAGAAGTGAAGATTTTCACAGTTTGTAAGGGGACTCCCCAGGATTCTACAAATAAGATGACTCTTTAAAATAATGGCGATTCCGCCCCCTTTACCATTTATTCGGTCTAACCTCTGTATTATATAGCTGGGAAGAAGAGCTTGAACTATATCCGAACAAAGCATCCAGGCTTTTCTCCATGAGAAGTAATGATATTTCCTCAACATGTTTTGGTAGGGAACGACAGTTTAATAAGAATAACTTAAAAACTCGGCGCGATTCAGCTCCAGGTAAATTAGTGGGGCTAAGGTCCTGACAATTATGATAACAATGCTCACATTTGTGACTCCAACAATCAGGGGCAATAGAGTAAAGGCACGCTAGATCAAGAGTTAAAATTCAGATTTTTGAGTTGGCTAGAGCTATGCAGTAGTTTTTCTGATGGAAAAAGGGCAGGGGTTCAGGCCCCTGGTCCTGGCGCGGACGGGCGCAGACGGGCTTGCCTTTGGCGCTCCTTTGGCTCGCCCGCTACGCGCGTCCGCTGCGTGTTCGCGTCATTGGGCTTAATATAGCCCTGTTAACCTCAGCGACTAGAACTCTGACTTCTAAGATGTCGGCTAGTAATGTGGACAGAAAGTTTCCCCCTGTCAATTCCCCACACAGTGCAAAAAGCAATTTGTGCAACAATGCAAATAGCTAGCAGGTAACGATTTTAAAATTCTATAGTGAGCTTTCTAAAATAATTCTATTAAAATTTCGATCTCTTGTTCTTAGAAACGCTGCACTCGCGCCAAGATTGCTCAAGCAGCTTCTAACACACTGCGTGGTCGCGTCATTGGGCTTAATAAACCCCTGTTTAGCACAGCGACTAGAACGCTGACTTCTAAGATGGCGGCCAGTAATGTGGACAGAAAGTTTCCCCCGTCAATTCCCCAAACATTGCAAAAAGCAATTCGTGAAACAATGCAAATAGCTAGCAGGTAACGATTTTAAAATTCTATAGTGAGCTTTCTACAATAATTCTATTAAAATTTTGATCTCTTTTTCTAAGAAACGCTGCACTCGCGCCAAGATTGCTCAAGCAGCTTCTAACACCTTAGCACACTAATATATCCTGCAGTCATAGCCCAGGAACAAGAACAAGTTTGATCATGTACGAGAAACAATTGCTCAGTTTTTTGTTAGTGTCATGCTTCATCATTGGGTCTCATCCGGGTACTAAATAACTGGATGGGCTCAACAGTTTTTCAAGAAGCACTTTATGATATAATGTGTAATGAGGAAAATATATTATAATAACTTGAGATAACCCAGGTCCCCCTTTATAAGGTATCTCAAGCAAGGCTGAAAATTATGAATTGTAGGTGTCTATAGGCAGATTAGTATCCTCACACCTCTCTTCTCTTGGTCTCTTAGAGTGCTAGAATTTGATTAGGACCATTCGGAAAACACCCCTTTGAACTCCAATGTGTAATCCTGTCCCTGATGTCTAAGCGAGTGCAAGGACAACACATATGTATAATGATGTGGTCTTACTTCGCGTCATGAGTCGAGCACGTATTAGTGCCTAGAAAAGGTAAAGTATAAAGTAATCAGTAATTCCTGGTAATGCTAAAAACATATAACATATAAACCCAACATAGAACATGAGAAATAGCTTAACCGGTTGCATGCTGGATGGCCGATAAAAGAGTGTGGTTTCATTCCGAAGACATAAAAACATATAGGAAACATGTAAAAGGCACTTGTGGAGAAGTGTGGCTCACTGGTTAGAGCGGCAGACCCTGATGCAAAGATCTGACCCGGGACCAGGGTTCAATTCCCGTCGCGGCAGGGTCTTGGGCTCAATGTTCGCTGACCCGTTAATTCTCGCCACGGTGCCTACTCTAATCATGGGTCCCACTCTGCAACTCTGGGCAATAGCTTGCTTAATCTCCACACCGTCCCTAATAGCTAAGGGTGCCTGGCTTCACTTTGGGGTTCCCAGGAGTGGGCGCCTCACAGGAATAAAAAAGGCCAGGATGGGTTCCTCAGCGGTTCAGCGCGGGGACACACTGCTAAGTGTAACCAGGCGCTTTATAAGCTCAGTTACTACTACTACTATTACTACTACTACTTGTGATTCAGTGCACTGCAAACTTGAGAAGGTGAGCCCACTGGCATAACAAGTGAAAGGGTGCTCTCACCATAAGCATATTTGCCTATTTGCCTCTTTATTTGGAAGGTGAGACTGTCATGCCCCTGTAGTCAAACTCTGTATTGAAAACAAACATTGGAATTGCAATAGGCCTTGCATTTGTTAAAGTTAGAGCTATTGGTGTTGCAAATGGCAATGTCTTTTTACCTATGTGTTATGGAGTGTATGTAAGTGGTGTGTCGTGGAATTATGCGAGTTGGATTGGATTAGTTAGTTAGTTGTGGAATTGAATGGTGTGGTGTGGAGTGGATTTGTGCAGCGGAATTATGTGGCATGATGTACTGTGGAAATATATGTATTTTATTTATGTGGTTTTAAGTGTACTGGAATTATGTGGAGTGGGATGGTGTGTTATGGAGTGTAATCATGCGGAATGGTATTTTGTGCTATGTGGTGTGCTGTTGAATTTTGTGGCATGATGTGGAATTGTGTGGTGTGGATTGGATGTATGTGTTGTGCTATGTAATTGTGTTGTATGATATGCTTTGGTGTTGAATGATGTGGTGTGGGTTGGAAATGTGTGGAGTTGAATAATGTGGCGTGGAACTGTGTAGATAGCTTTGCTTTTTTGCTGATGAAAAAACACAAATAGGTAGGAGCTAAGCTCCAGATCTGTATGTTTGGATGTTAAAAGAAAGAGAGAAAAGAAAGAGTTAGAGCTATTGGTGCTGAAAATGTAAATATCTCTTACCTATGTGTCACAGAGTGGAGTGGATGTATGTAGTGTGGGTTGTATTGGAATTGTAATTTGTGGCATTGTGTGGCATGGAGTGAATTTGTGTAGTGGAATTATGTAACATAGTGTGCAGTGGAATTATGTGGATAGTAATTACGTGTTTTTGAGTGTACTGGAAATATATGGAGTGGGATTGTGTTTAATGGAGTGTATTTATGTGGAATGGTATATTGTGTTGTGGAATGTTATGTAGTGAACTTAAATGAAAATACATTTTATAAAACACTTGGTTGCCCATGGTGTCTTGGCCCTAATCCAGCAACAAAAGGATAGAAAGAGAAGAAAGAATGAACAACCAAGTTAGAAAAAGCCATGTTTTAAGATACACCCTGAAGGAAGACAAGGAGTTGCATGTCTTAAGATGAAGTGGTAATGCATGCCACCATTTGGTTGTCCTATAAATGAAGATTCTTCTGCCCCAACCAACTCTTTTGTGTTTGGGGACGATAAGATTAAAGGCTGATGAGGAATGCAGTGGCCTAGAAGGAACTTGCCAGATGAATTTCTTTTTAAAATAGCCTGGCCCCACATTATGCAAAGCTTTAAAGGCAATGCACAACACCTTTAAATCAATAACCTTATGCACTGGCAGCCAATGAAATTGGACCATTGCCTTCGAGGCAGATTGGTGCCTAGGTATTCCAAGCAATTCTGCAGGATCTGTAATTTATTCATTAGACATTACTGCATGTTGATGAACAAAGCATTGCAACAGTCAACTTTAGAGAAAATAAGAGCAGTTACCACTAATTTCCTCAAATCTATTAGGATAAAAGGAAAAATCTTTCTCTTTCTCAAGATTTTTTTATAGTAAGAAAAGATGAAGAGGTAACAGCGTTAACCTGTTTGTCGAATGACAGATGGTTGTCAAAGACAGCTCTCAGATTTTTCACTTTTGCTGCTGGTAGAGGTACGTTACCTAACTCAGATGGCCACCAGTTTGGAGTCCAAAAAGAAACATTATTACTTAGCATCAGAACTTCCGCTTTGTCTTAATTTAGGTTTAGGCAGTTGTTCAAAATCCAGTTATTGACATACTGCATACAGCTGAGAAAGTTTGAGGCGAATTCCTGCTGATTTCTAGATACAGAAACTACAATCTGAGTATCATCTTTGTAGCTAATGGCAGAGAGACCACATTTTTAAATTAAAGTAGCTATGGGTCTAACGTATCAGTTAAAGAGGGTAGGTCTCAATTATGAGTACATGTGCGACCCCACAATGGAGACAGAATGAGGTAGAAAAAAAACAGTCCATGAATCAAATTGCCTCTCTTAGAGAAAGGATGTAATCAACACAACAGCAGTGCCACTTATGCCAAGGCACTTGACACGGTCAATCAAAACCTTGTGATTGACCGTGTCAAAAGCTGCCAAAAGTTCCAGGAAGATCAGTGCTGCAGGGTTTCCATTGTCCAAAATGGCTCTCAATTGCTCCAGTGATCAGAGAAGACTCAGTACAATGCTGACTACGAAAGCCAAATTGAGAATGGTCCAATTGTTTATTGGATTCCAGGAAGTTGGTTGATTGCCTTTCCCATGATCTTAGATGGAAAAGGAAGATGGGAGATGGGACGATAATTACTTGCATCCAGCGGATTGAGGTGAGGTCTCTTTTATCAAAGGTAAAATTAAAGCTAGCTTCCATTTTGTCAGAAAATATCCTTGCTGAAGCATTTCATTAAAGATAGTGGTTAAATGACTAGCTATGGTGGCAGAAGCCAACTGTAGGGTCTTTTGTGGACAAAGGTCCAAAGGAGAGCCATACTGAATAGTGAGAATTAAATCCTGACCTTGATCCACCGTTAAAGGAGAAAAGGAGGAAAGAGAAGGTGGACTTGAAGCGGATGGGGTCATCATGGGGGTCTGAGAAAAGGCATTTCCAGAGACTGGAAAATCTGCAATGACCAAAGAGGCTGGGGCTTGCCCCACGGTGCTGGAGAATGTATTAAACATGTACAACACTTTTGCCTGAAAGGCGGATGCAATTTTGTCGAATAGGATCTGACTGCTTTCTAATTTATCCTGATTGTTCAATTTGGTGAGTCTTTTGACCGTGCATAAAGCTCCTTAATAGATTCCATAGCAGAAACTATTTTTGGGAAAATAGGCGGATTGCTCTACAGCAATCTGAGCCTTGTATTCAGAAATATTTTGTTTATAAAGAGCTTTCTCCATAGGGCCGTAGTTATGCCTCCAGCTGCACTCTGCAGAGCTGCTTCAGATCTCTAAGATTCTGTGAAAACCAAGGTTGAGAGGGAGTAAGCCTCTTTGTATGCACTGATCTTTAGGGGGGGGGGCAGCTGATTTAGACCTAAATGAAGCCATAAATTATAATCTGAGATATCCTGGTCAAGATTTCTAGAGACCTTAGGAAGAGAAGATAGCAGTTTGAGATCAAACGATTCTGCCTCAATTGTATGCCAAGGCCAGCAATTTTTACTAGAGCTAGAGAAAATTGCTTAAAGAACTTGGCATCAGATTTCCAATGGAACATTACTGCGGAGTGATCAGACCAGGTTAGCAGCAGGGATTTGGAAAAAAATAATGTGGTATTGTCAGTAAAGATGCCATCCAGAGTATGGCCAACGGAATGAGAAGGAGCAGTAACCAACTGGGGAATTCCAGGCCATTCATAAGGTCAATCAAACTGGCCGAATCTTTATCCTCCAGATTCTCCAGGTGATAGTTAAAATCGCAGAGAACAGTAAAATAGGCAAAACTGACCCTATGCTTGAGCAGTTGACCAATATTAACTAGAAAGACATTTGTAGGGCCTGGAGGTCGATAAATTAGAAAATCATTAAAGGAGACATGGTTGCTAAGAGTGAATTTAAAATTCAAAGTCTCAAGGTCCTTATAGGACCATACCCCAGAAAAAGTGCAAGGGAGATATTTTTATACACTAGCGCTAAACTACCTCCTCTCTTTCATACACAATCCAGTCTAAACAATGAATAGTCAGTTAGGCTGGCTAGAGCTAGGTCAGGACCTCAGCTATCATCAGCCCATGCCTCAGTAATAAATGCAAGCTCAATATAAAGTGATTGCAAAAATTCAAAGAATTCAAATTAGTTTTTAATGATTGATCTGATGAAAGTGCAGTGCAGCAAATGATGAGGGGCTGTAGCTTTGGTTAAAGATATAACAGGTTTACAAACTAGACTTATTTCTGAATTAGAGAACCCTAGTAGGCAGTTGGGGCAAGTCCAACCAGTTTCAATTGTCTATGGATCAAACAAGGAACAGCAGAGGTTCTTACTGGTAGGAGTAGTGGAGGTTAATTATCTGGTGTGCTGTTGAACTGGATATATCTGGTGTATAGTGGAATTGTGTTGTGGAGTAGAATTATTTGGTTTGGTGTTGAATTATGTGGTGGGGAATTGATGATTTGAGTGGAGTGGAATATTGTGGCATGGAACAGAGTGGTGTGGAGTGAAATTATGTTCACTGGGATTATGTGGTATAGTGTAGAGTGTTGTTATGTGGCACAGAGTGGATTTATGTGGGGTGTATGTCTGTGGTATTGAGTAGCGTATAATTAGTTGGAGTTGAATGATGTGGTGTTCAGTGGTATTATGTGGAATGTAAGTATGTTGTGTGGTGTGGAACTGTGTGGTGCTGAATTGTGAGTTGTGAAATTGTGAGGTGTTGAGTTGAATTATGCGGAGTTGAATGCTTGTTGTCTATCTACCATTATCAAAAATGGGGTGACCCAGAATGATCCTGGACCTGGGTACAGTTATGGTATCAAAAACAATGGTCCTAGACCTGAATTGAATTATAGGGTTAATCAGACTTATAATTGTAAATTCATTATTGTGAGCTTTCCTTCATTTGCTCATAGTATTCAATCCAAACATTTATACAGAAAATGCAACAACCCAAAATGACATGATGGAGAATAAACACATTTTTATTCTACCAAATGTATGTTTTGTAAATCAAAAATAGTTCATGACACTTAGGTACAAACGGAGGATGCTAGAAAGAACGTGCAAGGAGGAAGTGCTCAGGAATTAAAGGGGGTGAGTGAAGAGAGTAAGAGTTGGTGACATTTAAAAAAAAAAAAGGAAACATGAACTGGTTCATTAATTCCAGTTACTCATATCTTGGCCACATATAATATTTACACATAGTACATTTTTATCAAATTTATATTTGTAGCACGTTTTCAGATAGAGTTTACACGCGGTTCAAGAGGGTATATGGGGGCGCCGACATTTCGACCCGACTTAAATGCTTATAGTAGTAGCCTCAGCCTGCGTGTCTTCTTCAGGACGAAAGGGCAACCTCGGTACCAGAATGGTATCAATCTCCTAGGTATAAAGGGTATGGTTTAAGGGTTGTGCATAATGGAGACTCACCCACGTGAAGATCAGGGTAGTCAAGGTAATCAATTTTCCAAGCAAGGCAACTGGAGCTATGTCCCAAGTATATCATTCACCAAGGGCTACATGTTCTTCCGTAGCTGCGTCTGAATCTGTATGTGAAAAGGATATAATTTGGGCCTAATATCCATCATAGGATGAGCTGTCCACTTAGTGTGGATCGGGCGAATAACACTTACCCCAATTTAAAAGATCCGACCTTTTTCTTATGAGTAAATGGTGTGGTGACTGTAATGGTGTGTCGTTTCCACTGTTACAATGAGAGGGGGGCAGGAGTCTCATCTAGAGTGAGAGGAGCTTCCATGAGTCAGAATGTTCGATGAACATAATTAAACCAATTGACATATGTGGTGCACAACGTGCACTTACCCCAGTTAGAAGAGGTAGGGACTTCCTCTTCGTCTAAGAGTGCTGGTCAGGTCACTGCGGAAGGAATATGCATAGGCATTAGATGGGCCTGTGTTATGGAGGCGTTTGTGAACCTTCTCGCTATGGGCATTTGATCTAAGGGCGGGGGACTCTCACCTGCAATAGAAGGTGTCTATGCTCCGCTTCTGCTTCCGGGAAACCGTTCAACCGGACCAGCGGCCACGAGGACGTTATAAACGTTTCTATGACGTGCACGTCCGCCGGTAAAAAGCTTGTTCGTGCACGACAGTGCCAGCGCGCGCCTGAGGGCAAAGGAGGAAAGACTACAGGATGCCGTAGTCTTCAAGGACGGTTGTTTAAGTGGATAGCTCCTGTTGGAGCGAATGTTAAAAAGTGGTATTTAAAATTCAAGGGATTTTCCTTATTTGGGAACATATTCCCGTGGATATAATGTAGTTCTAGTACATGTTAGTAATGCTCGACATTTTCATTTGCGGGGTAAGGAGCGATTAGTATCTTCCCAACTTGCATGGCTGCTATGTCACATCAAGGCACAGTTATGTTATACATTATACAAGTGTAAAACAGGTAATAATCATACATAAATTGTAGTATTTTTCGCATAATCATTAGTGGTTTAAGAACCGGCTAGAGTGACCAACATTTATCACTGCTAAGTCATTGTACTGTAGATGTCAGGTTTCAACTGTGCATTATATTTACAGAATTACATCACATTATAGTTATGGTCACAGTGCTTACGTCAGTGAAAGATACTAGTTTGTCATGGATCTTGAGGCAACACTTTGCTTGTTTCTGATGGGTTAAAAACACATATATGCTAACAACAACAATGGATGTATCAGTATTGCTGGAGGCACTGGCGGTCACTATGTATTACACCGTCGGTGTTGTTGGTATGTGCTGGATAAAAACTGTCTGAGTCCTCTCTTCCTTATGAGGACAGTTAGTATGGAGCTATACATTTAGGGTTACTGTGGACCATCTATAAGGTTACATAGTCCTCTAACCATTACTCAGGGTAGAGACCTGTCGGTTAAGCTCCTCATACTCGTTGAGGCCATGTGTGATAGTATCGAACAGGTGTATGAAGCGGCATTCACGGGTGTTCAGAATGTTAGTAAAATCTACGCCCCTGGGGTTTCATTTTACCTTCTCTACCACCCACCATTTGATGCTGTCAGGTTTGTGTCCAAACTTAGTGAAGTGGTCCACCAGGGGTGCCCCTGGTGTCTGGCATCTGATCCTACTACAGTGCTGTAAAATGCGGCATTTGGCTTTTTGGATTGTTTGGCCTATGTACATAAAGTTGCTTGGGCAAATTATGGCATATATGACCCCTGCACTATTACAGTTAGTATGCTCCTGTAGCTCATGTGTGTGATTGTTATGTGTAAATCGTATGGTGTCCTGTACCAATGGGCATGCTTTACACTGTCCACATTTCGTGTGTCCTTTGATTGGTGGGGCCCCCCATAAGGTAGTCTAGCTAGTTTTGGGGTTGAATGGTAGTAATGACTTCACTACGTGGTCTCTGACGTTTTTTGCTTTTTTAAAAGCATGTAGTGGTGGTTGTGCCTTGTCAAGTTCATCTGACAACAAGTGCCAGTGTTCATTGATAATCTTTTCTACTGCGTTGCTTTTTGGCGAGAGGGTCATGACACAGACCAGCCGGTCCTCACTGTAATTCCTTCTGATTTTGGGCTCTAAAAGATGTTCTTCATGGTTGTGCCATGCCCATTTTCGTGCCTGTTTAAGTAGCCAGATAGGGTATCCCTTTCAATCAAGCGAGCCAGCAAGCCTGCTGACTCCGAGAAGTAATCCTCTTTTTTGGAGCAGTTGCTAAGCAACCTCTGGAATTGACCAAACGGTAAGTTATCCCTGAGGTTGCGTGGATGGTGGCTCGAGTAGCGCAGAAGTGTGTTCCGCTCGCTGGTCTTTCTGTACAGACTTGTCTATAGATTTCCATCCTCTGCGTTTATGGTTATATCTAAGAAATGTATTCTAGATCTATTATACTCAAGCGTGAACTGTATGTCCGTCGAGCAAGTGTTCAGCCAGACGTGAAATTTGTTTAGTGTTTCCTCATCTCCCTTCCATATGATGAGAACATCGTCGATATAGCGACGCCATAACTCCACGTGTTCAGCAAAGGGGTTAGAATTATTCAAAACATGTGTATGCTCAAAGGCGTCCATAAAGAGGATCGCTATGTTTGGGGCAAAACTGGCGCCCATAGCTATGCCCTTGATCTGCTTGATCTGGAGTTAGTGTTGGCCCTGAAAGCAAAAGTAGTTCTTAGTCATAGTGATTGTTAATAGTTCAATGATAAATTCAGTGGGTACGTTATGCGGGGCCGGGCGTTGGTTCAAAGCTATTTCCATGTATCTCAGGGCATCAGGCTGGGGAATGTTTGTGTACAGGGCTGTGATGTCCATTGTGGCCAGTAAATGAGAGGCATGGTCATGTGGGCATTGGTCCACCAGTTGTATTGCTTGCATTGTATCCCTGATATATGTGGTGGTGTTCTCTGCTAAGGATCTAATAAAGATATCTATATATTTACAGATGGGTTCCAACAATGACCCACAACCAGAGATTATAGGTCTACCGGGTGGGTTTCTCATCCTCTTATGTACTTTGGGGAGGATGTATATTGTGGGCATTCTTGGATGTTTATTGTGAAGATATTCAAATTCATTCTTTTTAAAAAAAATATTTTTATTATCACTCAGTTCAGAGCATAGACAGAACAGATAGAGTCACTTATAAAAATCAGTCCATTGGCTAGCATGTTTAAGGATACAATAAGTAACAATATGAGCAAGCTTGTATATCAAAAGGCAAACCAATAATAATTGAACAATAACTCTAACGGCAATTCTAGGCTTCCCAAATGGTCAATCATAGGCTGCCAGATTTTAATCGATAAAAATTATATTCTAAATAAAACAAATTGTAAAACTTTGCCCACCACATCTCATATGAGGGTGCTTCGGGCTTCAACCACATAGAGGCAATACATAAGCGGGCAACTGACATAGCCATAAAAAAGAATTATCGATTTGGGTAATACAATGGCTGAGTATCGTAATCTTTACATACTCCAAATATCATCATCTCTCTGGATATCACCACTTCAAGATTGGAAACATTTGACAGAAATTGTGCAATAGGTGCAAAAAAAGATTTCAATACAGTGCAGTCAAAAAATATATGCAGAATGTCCGCATTGTCAGCTTGACACCTATAGCATTTCCCATTATGGATATTACCGCATTTCATCATCTTGGCCGGTGTGTGATATAAATTAAATAAAGTTTTATAATGTTGAGAACGTAAGTTGGCGGTCATCATAATTTTAGCAGCCATATTGATTGATTCTTGAACAAATAATTCAGAAATACCGAGTCTAGTACTCCAGTTGCGCTCTTGTAGCTCAATGTCATCGCTCTGTGTGCTCAGCAGGCTATTATATAAAGTCCAAAATCAACGGGGGGAGGAAAGGAATACGTGATCCATTCAGTTTCCTTAGGTTATATATCATCTAATCAAATGGGAAGGATAACTTGTCCTGCACAACATCGGGTATGCGGGATTTGTTCTTTCTAGTCCCAATTAAAAACCCTCATGCACGTGTTAATGGATGGTAACGTCAAGGGGTATATCTTGATTCTCCGCTAGCCCTCACACATGTCTGCATAATCATAGGGTTTTGTAGTTATGCAGCCTCCACCAGGAGGTAATACCCTTTGTTAAAAACAGTAGTGATCAGTGATAGTGACAGTGATAGGGTATAGTGAAGGTTGTTAAAATTCTCTGAAAGCCAGAGAAATATTTTAATAGTTCTGGTTTCTGGAGGCAGTAAAAACAATAAAGGGGATTGAGAGTGGTAATGACTCTCTCACACTTAGGTGTGCTCTAGGTCGACATGTTTCAGCTCTTAATCGCCAATCGGTCAGGTGGGCTTTCTTCAGGACCAGGGTGTGAAGTGTATAGAGACTTCTAATGTCTCTATATGTGAAAAGTACATCTAGGTATTACCTAATGTATCTGTGTTGAAAAGAACATCAATCTGTAGGGTATTCACCTGTTACAACGCATCTTTTACTCCGCACTACCACTACAACGCGGGCATTACAACGCATACCGTTACAACGCATTGCGCTGGGGGGCGCTCTAGGATAAGAGGTAAGTTTATTTACTATCCAACACCTTCCCTAGGGTCCACGGGGACTGGAGTTAGAATAGTAAATTATACTTACCACTATCCAGCACCCCAAAGCGCTATGCGTTGTAGCGGTATGCGTTGTAAATACCGCGTTGTAATGGTACGCGGAGTAAAAGTATGCGTTGTAACGACATACATCCGGGGTTTTGGGTTAACACAAGACTAGTCAACTGGTTTTCAAACACCAGGAACATATAAAACGCACAATGGCATAGCAACTAGAAAATAGCAGTACTTCCAAACTGACCTCCCTAACTCATGGTCAGGGTCAACTTCCTCATTAATGGCAAATTTCAGGTTCAGCACCTGGTTGTCATCAGGAATGGCAAGTTTTCTCTATTCCTTATCAAATTCTACTCATCTATTCCAACGAGACTCCTGCATAATATTATGTAAACATCCGTTTTCCTTCTAGTGGAATTGCATATCACAGGTTTACTATGTAGTTGAATTAAACAAGATCGATTTTATATTACTTTTGTTTTTTACCGTTTGTAGGTCGTTATGGCGGTTGTTCTATGTGCATAAGGCTAACTCAATTGAACTTATACGTGGCGTCTTTAGTCTTATGTCCCTCTAGTATCGCCCTTTTTGACACCAACAAGGAACCTAGGCGGTATGGGTTTTTAGATGTTCAGCCCTGGCCTCTAGTTGATGTTCCGAAATGGCTTTAAAGATCTCCTCAAGGGAGACTTGACTCGTGGCTCCCAGACCTCCACTAGCCTGCTCAGACAAGTCCAGATGCCCAGACATAGAATCGGACTCTGACATAGCCCAGTCATGACTTGGAGGAGCACTCTGTTGTCGAATAGTAGCATTTCCACCAGCGAACTCAGTCCGATTACTCTCACTCTGCGCACTTTGCTGGGAGACCCTCCCAGTCGGTGTAGTCTCCTCTGTAGTCTCATCATGGATTGATCGATCTTCCTCATCTTCCAGATCCTCATCGAGGTCTGTTCCATCAGATTGCTCTGAGAGGGAATAGAATTTGCTATCCTTCCTGCTCACAGGGTCATTAGCTTCTTCCCCAGCAACAGACGTCATGGTGGCTGCACTACGTTCATGCCCGACATGGTCATTAGTAAGTCCAACAGAAGTTTGTGCTGGTACTATTGGGGAGTGCTGTATTAAAACAGGGGAGACTACCAGCTGCTCCAGGGCTTCCACCAACGTAGAATCCCCATCAGTATCGGCGGGATCAAGATCTGCAGGTCTCGCTATGGAGGTCATGCCCCTTTTCCCTAGAGGGGTTTGAAACATTTGTGGAATCCTGGGCGTAGCTAGTTTATCAATCTCAAGTTCCTTACTGTTGTCCTCTAGCCTGGTGTCCTCTTTACTGCTACCAATTTCTTTAACTTTGCGGCAAGCGCGGCACGGGTCCCAACCTGGCTCTCACCAACCGCTCTAGTTTTCCCACCACGGGCTGTTTTTGGACCCATATCCAAGTAGTTGAGATATGAGCAGTATAGAAGCGTTCAAGGTGATAGCTGCTCAGTAAACTGATTTGCGCTTATTAAAAGGGCTCCTTGACTACAAAAATAGCAGGCAAAGCTCTCACTGTAGACAAGCTCCCAAAAATCCAGATTCTCGCAATGAAAGAGCAGTGTCTAAACAAAGTGTCAAGTAGTGAAAAAAAACGAAAAATAGTGAATCAGTCTATAACATCCCAAAATGTTTTGCAACTCCAAAAGTCTTACTTTACACGCCTGCCTTGGCACTTAATGTCCGTGAAGCAAATCACCACGCACAGCAGCTCTCTTTCATCTCTTGCGTTTGTCCTCGATGTTTCGTTTCGCGCTCCCCAGCAACAGCTAGGTAACAGCGTAGCTTCAGAGCGACCACACACCGCTGCTCCGCCCACTGATGCTTTGCGGCGTCTCTGCCACGGAGTGCCACGCTGGAAACCGCGCTAGAGAACCAGGGGAGCGACGCCAGCACCAAGCCGCTGATTACGGCCCCCCTGTTGACATTAGAGGGCCCACGAAGGATCGAGAAAGACGCAGCCAGGAGCTTGCAGGAACCCAGGTAAGCGATATCGCCGGGGTGTCCAGAACGGAGCCTCTCACACCAACGTCCGTCTAGCAGACGCCATCTTGCCTCTATATCGCCGGGGTGTCCATAACGAAGCCTCTCACACCAACGTCTGTCTAGCAGACGCCATCTTGCCTCTTATGTACTTTGGGGAGGGTGTATATTGTGGGCATTCTTGGATGTTTATTGTTAAGATATTCGAATTCATTCTTGCTGAGGAATCCATTCTCTAGTCCCTTGCGTGACGCGGTCTCAATCATTTTACTCAGTTCTTTAGTGGGATCTGATCTCAGTTTTTCATAATTCCCAGTGACTCCTAATTGGGAAAGTATCTCATTTTTGTAGTCTTCGCAGTTCTGAATCACCCTGACAAAGTGGTATATCTCCTGTAGCCTCCTCTGCCTCTGCTAGAGTATGTCCCAGGCTGCTCTCTTTGGTAATACCCTTCTTGTAAGTAGGGATAAGTCAGACTCTTATCATAGGAGTTTATATCACTTGCCACTTTATCAAGTTTTGGTAGTTTGAGTGTAGATATCAAATTCGCGGATTGTCCTCTCTAGTCTCTCCAGAGCCTCTTTGGCATTGATCAAAGCTTTGTCCTCGATTATTTATTTTCTAAGTTCCCCTATTTCTTTGGTCCTTTGGCTGGACCTCCTCTACAGCTGTTTCAATCCCATGCACCATCCAGTGCCTGGAACAGTTATTGTATACAAAGCTAAACCCTTCCTTAAATTTGGGATTATCCACAAACATTGCAGGCTCGTTCCTCACTCTCAGCCCAACCAGGATTACATTTGATTGTAAGTATTTGGCTAAGGTGTGTCCGTGTAATCTTGTTCTAATCAGTTTTTTCTCCAATCGTACCAATTTGGAGATTTTCTCATTTAATGTGATGTCAATACTCGCAGTGGCACCTCCTGGAAGGCTGGTCCCAACTTGAGTTCGAAGTAGTTGATCTATGTATTCTTCACTGTAAGAGAGTGTTTCCTCATTGGACATGTTCAAAGGTATGTAGATGCTAGTTGCGGTGATCTTAGGGCAGACAGTCTAAGGTCCCTATGCCATTACATTACTAAGACAAACAAACATTTAACATTAAACACCCTCGCAGGAATCCCTGCACAAGGTAGCCATTATCAAAAATGGGGTGACCCAGAATGGTCCTGGACCTGGGTACAGTACGGTATCAAAATCAATGGTCCTAGACCTGAATTGAATTATAGAGTTAATCAGACTTATAATTATAAATTCCTTATTGGGAGCTTTCCTTCATTTTCTCATAGTATTCAATCTAAACATTTATACAGAAAATGCAACAACCCATAAGAAAAAGGTCAGATCTTTCAAATTGGGGTAAGTGTTATTCACCCGATCCACACTAAGTGGACAGCTCATCTTATGATGGATATTAGGCCCTAATAATAGCCTCTCCGCATACAGATTCAGACGCAGCTACGGACGAACAAGTAGTCCTTGGTGAATGATATACCTGGGACATAGCTCCAGTTGCCTTGCTTGGAATATTGATTACCTCGACTACCCTGATCTTCACGTGGGTGAGTCTCCGACATTGCCAGATTAGAACAGTCTGCCTTAAGGAATGTCCATTATGCACAACCCTTACAAAATACCCTTTATACCTGGGAGGTTGACACCATTCTGGTACTGAGGTTGCCCTTTCATCCTGACGAAGACCCGCAGGCTGAGGCTACTACTAACCCCTAAGCATTTAAGTCGGGTTGAAACGTCGACGCCCCCATATACCCTCTTGGACCATGTGTAAACTCTATCTGAAAACGTGCTACAAATATAAATTTGATAAAAAATGTACTATGTGTAAATATTATATGTGGCCAAGATATGAGTAACTGGAATTAATGAACCAGTTCATGTTTCCTTTCTTTAAAAAAATGTCACCAACTCTTGCTCTTTTCACTCACCCCCTTTAATTCCCGAGCACTTCTTCCTTGCACGTTCTTTCTAGCATCCTCCGTTTGTACCTAAGTGTCATGAACTATTTTTGATTTACAAAACACAAATTTGGTAGAATAAAAATGTGTTTATTCTCCATCATGTCATTTTGGGTTGTTGCATTTTCTGTATAAATGTTTGGATTGAATACTATGAGCAAATGAAGGAAAGCTCACGATAAGGAATTTACAATTTTAAGTCTGTTGTCTATCTACATCAGAGACTGGCGTTAAATACCTTAGCGACATCATAAAAATATCACCCTGTTTGCTTTGGCACAAGATTTGGACTACAGAGGAGTGTAAATTGAATAGAAACCTCATTAAAGATTGTATGGTTCTGGATGGTGCAGCAAAAGTCAAATGGCTGCGACATGTACAAACGATGTTCTCTAACATTGGGCACCCTGAATTTTACGATGATCCAGAGACTTTACAAAGCATGACTAGGCCGGCCCTCAAAAAATCACTAATTATACACCTGGAAAGTGCAAGATGGGACATAGAGAAACTCAAAGGTACAATCCTAAGCTATCAGCAAATTACCCCTACTGAAGGCTTACAATCTTATCTTGGGATCGAAATAGCACCCTATCCTCGCATGCTTCTGACTAGGCTGCGCCTAGGGATTTTCTTCCGCATGGTCACTCTACCGAAACAGAATGATTGGACCTCGCTGAAATTAATATGTTCATGTGATGACCATTCAACACAAAGCAATATTCACATCATGTTCTTTTGTAATCTGTATACCAGCCCCAGGAAACTATTCCTTCTACCCTTACTTAAGCGCTGGGGGATAAGAACATGTAAACCTGCATATTTGAAATTATTGCTCTTAGAAGATGTGTGAATGTCATCTTTGCTGTTTCTTGCTTTTTGAAGTCAGTGATGAAATTTAGAAACTCAATGTGTTAAGTAGTACACGTCAATATTGACCAGTGGAATATGTGGCCCTTTGTCCAATGATTGCTTGTAGATTTTAAATCTTAGAGAAATGTTTTAACTATTTTGTAACCTTGCTCAAGTGAGTTTTTTTAAAAATTGTCTTTTAATTGTTGTGCATAAATTGTACTTGTACGCTTTTATGACTTTCTTGATAAAATCGAATAAAGCTTATTTTGAATTTGAATATCTACATCAGTTCTGAGGAAGCTGACTTTTTATGGGAGGTGAAACAATGTTGATTCTTTTATTTGTCATCTTGCAACCCTGAAACTGGCTAGAAAAGCGTTAATTGGCATGAAGCTGGTATTTCTGACTCTCCAGCAAGACCGTTTGAGTCTTGAGATGGCTGGAGCTTCAGGCAGTTGGATTTATGAACACTTTGAAGTTTCTACTTGGGGTCTGCTGGGGAGGTGGGCAATGTAATTAAAGGCAGCTTGAGGTCACTCCTTTGGGGCTGTATTGAATGAGGCATACAATGTCTCAGGATGCTCTATTGGGAAAGTTAAATGTGCTTGCCCTTCTTTGTTTATACAGGGCTTAAGAGGCGATGGCACAACTTCTCAAGAGCCCAGCACGCCTTTGTTTCTGCTGACTTTGGTGGCCTGTTGACAGCCTCGGAGATGCCACAAAAACATATTTCAAATATGTGTGTTGGCTCAACTCGCGCACAATATGCCAAAGCGCGTCCTTTCCAAAACCACTTTATAAAGTAAATAAATACTTGCGAAAGAAAGCTTCGATACCTTTCCCTTGCCCATTTCTGTGCTTGACTCGGGCACAATGTGTGCAGAATTGGAATGAAAAGCTTTAATGTTATATGCAGAGACACAGAGGAAAGACAAGAACATCCTATTATTGTAAAAATAGAAATTAAAACTTTTAAGTTTGAGCGTTTCTCAACGTGGGGAAAATTACAAACAAACAGACAAAGCGAGAACATTAACATTGTAATAAAAGATAGCGTAAAATGCTAACGGTTGCACCAAAAGAAGGCGTAAATCCGTAAAAGATTTATAATAAGAAGCGATTGGTAATCATCTGATGTTAATCAATGTTCCCAACTCAAAAAAAATAAAAATCCTTCCTATTTTAAATATTCTTTGCCAAATAAAGCTGCACTACCTTAGAGATGCCACAAACACACTTTTAAAATGTGGTTATGCACTAGACTCGGGCACACTGTTTCCTAAAACAAAACCAAAAGCTTTCATGTTGTGATTGTTTCTCCACAGTGGCAGATACAAATCTAAGAGATAGAACGAGAAGAGAGACCTTTTACTGAAACATTGTGCTAAACGCCAAGGGACAGACCCAAAGAAAGGGTGGCATAAACAAGCGATAGCGTTTGTTCGCATACCCAACATCTATACATGAGCCACTGGGCAAGGTCCGATATATAAAGACTGGAAACACATTTTCTGTATGTATTTATCTGTAAAACAAAATAAAAAACATAAAAGTGGGAGCCCTAATCACATGCCCGCAGGCTTACAAAACATAGTTAATATCCCCTATGATTACGCAAAAGAAGCCTCAATAAGGAAGGTAAGGTAAGTGTTAACCTCTGGTAAAACAAAATACAGCACGGGTACTGGTGTCCAGGAAATGCTCTTCCTCCAAGCAGTGGGCTAAAGAACGGTGATGGATTAAACCCAGATCTGTTGACTGGGTGTGAGTGTTTGATTGGTTCAGATGCTCCGTCCAGCACCACCCCCTTTTGTACCGCTTTGTTCGCCATAAGTTGGCAGGGTATGCTCAGACATGAGTCCCTTGCTCATTTTGCCACTGGATTCAAGCAAGACTGGCTGAAGACGGCTGGAATGCCAGAAACCGGTCCTAGGAAGTTTGTTTCTGGTCCAGGGAAGGCATGGCTTGGCAGTTCGGGCTGGACTGTTCCCATGAGGCACTGGGTCAGACTGATTTGCATATGGCCATGTCTGGCCGGGACCGGTGGTTCAGCCGGGACCGGTGGTTTCCTGTGCTGTGTATCAGAGCTCTGAAACACAACACAGGAAGCCACCGGTCCCGGCTGAAGCACTATTTCATAGATGCACGTAGAGAAGGCTGCACCCAACCGTCCTAAACATTCTCCTTCATTTGGAGACGACTACATACCAGGATACCCTTTCCTAAAAATAACCCGTACCTGCTGGTTCAGAATTATCACCGGCATATCGAACCCGTGACTATTGGAACAATAAAAGCCCTGAAGAGTCACGGGTATAGCACCCGCATGACGAAACACGTGTCAGCTGGTTGTTTGCTTTAATGTCACCCTTCCTATCAGGAAGACCAACAATATATTTCATTTTGAAAACCAACGCTTCACATTTGTCTACTTTGTTTCATTGGATGCAGTTATTTGTTTACCATGAGTATCAATGACCACATTTTTAAACTTTACGTGTGCAGGGGACTTTTTGTTCTAAAGAATTGATGCAACTCAATATATTAATCATTATCCCTAGGATTTTATTTGGTTCATGGAATTTCATCTTTGAGCCCTTTGTTGGGCCTGACCCTCTTTGCATGGTCACTCCCAAACTTTTTACCTTCAACCTCCTGTTTTCTGGACACGCTTTGTTGGATTTTAGGATTCTGTGTACTGCTAAACAGTGTTAAAGTGCTTGTGCTCTCTTTTCTAAACATTGTAAAATTGGCTTAAACCCATCTAGCACATTACATTTATTCATAGTTACCTAGTAAAGTGGTACTATATATACCCACAGCCTGTAAATGAAATGCTACTAGTTAGCCTGCAACACTTATTGTGACATCCACTTAAGTTGTATTTTTAAACATTTCTCAGGCCTGCCATTTCAGCTTGTGTTCAGTTGTAAACTGCCATTTTGACCTGGCAAAATACACCCTTTTTGTTAGGCCTAAACTTTCCTTTTTAATATATATAATGTACTTCTGGGGTAGGCTCCAAACAACTCATAGGGCTGAGTGCATTAGGCTTAAAAAGATGGACATGTACTTTTAAGTTTAACATGTTCTCGTATTGAAAAATTCTTAAATTCATATTTCACTACTGCTAGGCCTACCTCTCCCATAGGATAATATTGGGTTAACATATTACATTTTTCAAAGAGATACCTTTTGTTTAGGAACATGTAGAAATGTCATGTTTGGTGTCTAAGGAATTGTAAATTAAAACCCTCTTTAATGATAAAGTTGGATTTTAAGTCACGAATCTGAAACTGACACTTTTAGAAAGTTTTGTTTAAAGGAACAAAGATCCCATTGGCGAGTCATATATTCACTAATGTACTTGGTAAACAAATAGTCATAGAACATCTGTTTAACTACCAGTTAAAAAGATACATTTATTAAGTAATATAATTGAGAAAACAATGTTTTGGAGTGGCAAGGACCAACAAGGGGCACACAACATCAACTCAGCTACAGTGACTCAGACAATAAAATGTGACAAAAATTACAAAATTGTTAAGTCACAAAATACATAACAAGACATCACTGCCCCTACAAAAAAATATGTACATGATACATTAAATCAGTGTGTTAAAGTTGATGATGTTTCGATCCATATATTATTAGAGGATCATCATCAGGACGTTAACAATCATGCCTGAGATATATTACAACAAGAAAAAATAAAATAAATGGTCACTCCTGATTGCAAGATAATACTTATCACAGGAGGTGAATAATACATACAGTGAGGGAGTCTCCATTCACTATTTGTAAGGTGTGGGCAAGTTTAGACAGTGCTAGGGGTTTATTCCAGAAGTAGATCAGTGACACCGCTAGCCCATGCAGAAGTTGGGATGCTCACCTAAAAGGTGCCACGTCCGCAGAAATGGGAGCAACCTGGGGCAGGATAGTATTGCAATGTCAAGGAGATTCCAACTTCTAGAATAAAAAGGTACAATTACAGCCCCATATGTAAAGATGTTGAATGTTTAATAAAATCAAAATAATCACCCTGGAATGTATCATACTAATTAACTTTAGTAAACAGGCTTGAATAGATGATAGAGATGTTTCAGTGAAGGAAGAGAACCAAGATAAGATATCTTGAGCGAATATATGACATTACAATGAAAACAATTTAAATGCATGTTTTTACAATGTGATTTTTATTTCGCATTTACCATTACATTGCATGATTTTACAACGCATGCAATTACAACACATTTTTAAAATGATCATCACAACGCATACCATTATAACGCAGAAGACTTTCAGGGCAACAGTAGGGTAAGTGTTGGATAGTGTAGGGGTAAAAAATACTATTTCCATTCCAGTGAGTGCAACAGTAGGGTAAGTGTTGGATAGTACAGGGGTAAAAATTACTATTCCCATCTACCCCAAAACCCATATCCATCCTAAAACAAAAAATTCTCAATTACTTACCTTATAATGCGTTGTAATGGCATGCGATGCAAAAGCAAATGCATTTTAACAGTTGCGTTGTCAAAGCAGTGCGATGTAATGACTGCACTGTAATGGATTTTTCCCATCTTGAGGGTGCAGGGTAAATTCTCAACTAAAGGAAAAAGAAAAAGAAAAAATAGTAATTTAAAGTATCAATAGAGAGTACAGATGATGAAAACGCTTATATTAGTACTGTGAGCCAACAGGCCCAATCATCGGTGGGTATGCAGTTAAATACAGTTGTTAGCTGGTATCGACAGCAGAACCCCCACCGCTAAGCTTGTTACCTGTGGGTTTCCCTTGTGCTTCCAAAACACTTTTAGAAAGTTGCCATTTTATTGTCCTAACCATTTGGTGTCTGCAGCCTGTATCATGAGTCAAATCATGAGGTGTAGTTGGCACTTGGAGTTTGAGTATTCCTCCCAGACTGTATCACAAAGATGGATTGGGTGTTGGCAGAAATGGCCATCCTGGTCTGATGGCAGGGCAGAGCTGTCACCTACCAGACTTGCACTTCAAATGAGCTGCCATAGAACACACAAAAATAACTTTACACTTGCTTTTTGTTACTCCAGACATCCTGGAACCAGGGCAGGGAGGAAGGAAATTCCAGAACCAGATGTGGGGGAAATTTAGAAGTTTCTCCTGCTTCCAAGCTGGAACCAGGATTAAATATTGGACCCTTATTCCAACTCTGTAGTACACTACTGTACCTGTGAATACTACAGAAGAAGTACTTCCCTGCTGCCATAGGGCTGGCCTGCTGCCACCTGAGGCCTGGCCTAATCTCCCTTCATTCCAGGATACCTGAAGTGACTCCAAGGATCAGCTGACTGAGCTCCTTTTCGGAGCTACAGGGACATAACAAACTCTAGAGGCACCTCTGCAACTCCCCAGCTAATATGCTACATCTGGACCTGTCTAGACCTGCCTGAGCCCTTCTGGCCCCTGCAAGAGTGAGTCCCTGATCCCCAAGAGGGGTCTCCCAAGATCCTGGGTCCTTGGTTGGCATCAGAGTGCACTCTTCTGAAGAAGGAAAAATTCTGAAGTTTGGGGCTCTTTGTGGCCACTCCAGTGGACCTGAGTCTTTGTGCTACACCGACCGCCAGTGACAACTGGCAAATCCAGATCTGCACTTCGCGCTACAGCATCAACAGTTTGCGGTGAGAAGCTCCAGCAACGAACATCTGCGACACCCAACAGGATATACTTGCTACAGCAACGACCATCCATAATGCTCTTCCGGCTCCTCACGGCCTTCTCCACCACTAACTGAACTCTTCGCACTGACCTTTGAGAAGGTAACTTTTTCAGCTGGACTAACCTAGACCCAATATATGGTCCGTGCTCTATCGCAGACGGTCTAAACTTGTGACTCTACCCTGGTCTAGCGCAACCAGACAATCGGGAGTGGTGCTGTTGTGGAAAATTAATACAGTTTGGTGAACATTATCTACGCCATCTTGCCTTTTTCCGATGCCACACTTTTCGTCATGCCCATCCGCCATATTTTAGCCGTTACGATCAGAATCACCCTCACGAAAGACCCCCTCGCACCGGTCATTCCCACTCTCTCATGCCTTGGGTCATAAACCCCTCTTCAGCGCAGCCCCGCCACAGAATCCCATCCTGTTCCCAGCGCGACACCTCCCTTCATTCCTTTCATGGTCTCAGGTCCTTTGATGCAAAACCCCTTTTTCCTGTGTCCCCGTTTGTCTTCCTTGTTCCCAGGCCGCCACCTGGCCCTGCGGATACTGTTTATTACCCCGTACAGTAGGAAGCTTCCCCTCCCCATCAAAAGACCCTCGAGCCGATCAAAGCCCCCACCCTATGAGATCCGATCAACTCCACGCATTCCGTGAATCGGCGGAATGCCCTGCTGCGCGACAATCATCACCTGTTGTGACCGGGGTGGGGAATTCAACTGTAAATGTATGTGGGAACGGGTCTGAAGGGGAGATTCCGAGGATGTTCTTTCAAATATCAAAGTGTTGCGAGAATGTGTTACGTGCAATAAAGGTCGTAAACCCTAGTATAAGAGGCCAGGCCTCAGAGATGTGGTTAGAGCACCTCGTGACGATACTTGCTGTCTGAATTGATGTGTTCTCCTCCGGAGAGAATAAAATCCTCGTTTCCTGCCTTCCAGTCTCCAGCGCCTGCTTCTTCATTGATTAATATTGGTGGGTCATAGAGGCGACACCGCCGGGCAACATAAAGGGGTCTTTGGTTACTGGTTGTCTTTGAACCCCTTTTAACAATTGGCGTCCCAAGCGTGGGGCCCATCAGCGACTCGTGGATCCAGTGGGAGAGGTCCTGACGACAGAGTGAACGACTGCAACGATCGGAAGGTACCCTGTCCGATAGACCCTCGTCTGACAGCCGATCATCCGAACTTCACTGGTTCCGAACAGACCTCTCTCGAGTGATCTGCGGTCCTGACTGGGAACCATCAGGAGTGCCACAAGGAGTACGAAGAGAAGAGGACGATCGGGCGCTGGATTCGGAAGACAAGAAACTGTCCATGCGGTCCGGGTAAGGTCGTGTAAACACGACGAATTGCGAAAGTGATTGATAATTGATGAGAAAATACTAGTATTACTTTTTGTTAATTTATTTGGAGATTCACTGTCTGCAAACGGAGAAACAACAGGCTCTCCCTTTATAAACAGTGAAGGATAGGTACGCATCCATCGGACCTATCTTTCTCCCCCACTGAACAATTGCCCCTCCCCCATTGATTAACTGTTATAGATTGTTTTCTGGAGATTCTCTGTCTGCAAACAGGGAAGAATAGGTCCCCTCTTTGCAGATAGTGAAAGGGTAGGTGACGCGGACCTTTGCGAGCCTACTTATTCTCCCCATTGACCATATTGATTTTTTATTTTTGACCTAACATTGATTGCTCAAGATTGGTTCATGAGGTATTCACTGCCTGCAAACAACGTAGAATAGAAATATTCTGTCTAGTCTTTGCACGCAGTGATAAGATAGGTAGTGCTGACTATTATCCCCATTGTGATCCGTCATGCCTGTCTTCTCCCCACTGGTTAGTAGCCTGTTTAGCCCGGACCGCTTATTAGAGATGAACCATCCGGCTCCGCTGGAAGGCACCCCTAATAAGGACATGTTCATGAAGCATGGATTAATCGCTATAGCCTATAGCCAACTGTGGCATAAATATACGAAAAGGGATCGAGAAAGTCAGTGGCCACTGATAGGATCCTTCGATCTTGACAAAATAGAAACGGTAGAAATAACCCTTCGTAGGAATGAAACAACACCTATTATGCTCGATAGTCTCGGTATGTGGCGCAAAGAAGCCACACGACGAAAGGAAAGCGATGAAGTCAGAAAGGGTGAAGAGACACGACGGACAACCCTCCAAACGTCTAGTAGGCAAAGGGAAGGGCCAGCGATGGCACAGTTCCGAGGAGTAGACATGAAAAGGGAACGGTGTAAAGGGATGTGCCGACAGGACAACCCCGGGACACAACGACCCGAAAGTAATCCCCCGACACTATGCACAGGACGAACAGATTTAAAACAAAACCAATGTGCTTTCTGTAGATGTCTCGGGCACTGGAAAGCCCAATGCCCGGCTCTACAGAGCATAGGTAAGAACGGAGGGTCGACAGAAAGAACAGGCTGACAGAAAGGGAAAAGGCGCGAGATAAAAACCAATCAGACTAGTGCAGACAGAACAGATAGAACCACCCCGTTTGATTATGCTCGATGGCACAGATTCCGTCAGACCAATTTTAACGACATGTTAGAGTTCTGGGACTGATTGCTCTCTGTTGCTCCCCCACTCTGAAAAACAAACACAATTACAGGCCAGTGTAAACAACCCCCGTTAGAGAAAGGACTCAAGGAAGCCAAGCATCTGTTATATAACTTAGGATTTAATTACGGTAAAGATAACACACAACCAACGGTAAATAGAATAACTAGTAGAACACTCTCTAAAGCAAACTGTACTAATAGGAGAAATACAAAACATATTACGCTCACTCCGGAAGTCCTCGAAATGTAACAGTTCGACGGTCCCGCCCACCCGAAACACATAGCACGTGTGGGGCGGGGCCTGCCAACAGCCATAGACCAAAAGAGATCGCCGGCGAGAAGGTACAGGAGGCTCCTCAAAGCAGGCAATGAAATGGTCTTTCCATACTACCCTTCCAGGGATGGCGTCCCCCGGGCCACGAGTAGGGAGGGGGCGGATGCAAATGACCCCCTCCCTCGTATCTCCTGGTCCGGCCATCACGAATTCCTCCATCGAACTGATGCAGGGTGGGCAGGGAGGGAGAGGCGACGCGGACGAGCCTCTCCCGCCTCCGCAGGTAGGAGGTTTCCCAGCCCTGGCCCGGCGCCGATGTCCTCCAGCCGGGCGACGGCCATATACCTGCGCAGCACAGAACTTACAATGTCCGACGCACATATATTTCCGCAGCACAGGACATACAATGTCCGACGGGCATATACTTGCGCAGCACCGGACGTACAATGGTCCCCCAAGAGTCGGAATCAGGGGTGTAGGGTGGTCATCATGTGCACCCCTGATTCAAAGGGACGGCGTGGGATGCGCCGGGAGAGGGAGGCGGCACGGACGAGCCTCCCTCACCTCCCCAGATGAAGGCTCCACTGCTGCACCCTGGCGCCCCGAACCAAAATGTCCTGCTCCAACAGCATGATGTTCTGTCTTTGTCGCCACAAGAAGTTTCTTCCACTCCTGAAAGATACGACGGAGGGCGGCTGCCGCAGGGTCTCAAAATGGCGTCTGGGCCCTCGGAAGGCGGGTCTAGGCCGCTGGAGTAACTTTGTCCGAAATTGCAACTCGGGCACTTGCCCACCTGGGCGCAAGCCCCCACCATCGACAAACATCCCCTCGACTTTGAAGATTCTACCAAAGTCCCAAGAGCCCTCAGCCCCTTCAGGCTTCCGGTGGGGAACAGCTGCATTGATCACTAATGAAATAACCACGGCACAGCAACAAGATGGCGGTGCTCTCGTGTCTGCATCAGCTTCCGTCTGAACCACCCAGGAACATTATGGGCTAACGAACTCGAGTAAGTTCCGGCTGAACATCAACATGACCCGGTAAGAAAGACTCTACCTCCCTCCCTCTCTTGATTGACGGTCCACACCACCAGCCCCTCTGTTAGCACAGTTTTTTTGAACTGCCGAAAGGGACCCTGGTCCAACCGCCAATCGTCGGAGACATTTTTGCCCCTGATGCTACTTCCGGACTAAACCGGCCTCGCCCAAAATGGCGCCGGTATCAATAGGAACTAACGGATGCCTCGTGGTGTTCCTTAGCTAATGAAACTTGATGTACTAAGATTTATATACGAACCTTTGCGCACTTGATGAAAAAGGGAGGAGGGTTCACTTGACGAACATTTGAAAGTGGTCCCGTAAAAATGTTGATTTCAATGAACGATTTATTTTGATATTTATTGTAACTGGTACGTAACGTCGCTTATGATGCACACCCACGGTATACATCTAGGAAATGTGATTACAATGAGCTTGACTGTGTTTCCATTTATGAACTGAAATGCCCCTGATCCCTCATCACGCAATGAAACGTTTTTAGTTACTTGCAAATAATTAATTAGGCCTTTCTAACATGTTCTTGTGCCGTAAAATAACCCCCCTACTGTATGTGCTTCCATCGTCGACATGTCCGGTCAAAATATGATTGCACTCTCACATTTTACGTACTGAACGATTATGCAAATAAAGGTTTTCCAAACTATGAATAGGCATCACATACTTTTGTAAATGTGGGAATTGGTGGGAGGGCTTTTTCTGTGCGCAACCGTTCTGCTCTTTTTTTAAGGTTATCTGAAAAATGGTTGTTCGGCCCTGGATTGATGATCGAATCAAAGGTATGATACGCTGCCTCCAAAATATGCGACTAAGCTCAGGAACTAACGTATGAAGAAGGACCTCGACTTCTGAGAATGGGTAAGGTAAAGCGGTGTGATTGATAGAATGTTATAAAGGTATGGTGGTCGAAGGTACTAAGGGACAGGGTTGACCAAAGAACTGATATGCCTTAGAACATCACAGCTTTGGGAATGATTTAAGGATCCCGATGGCCAGATACATCTACAAAACCAGGTACCTCGCGCTAGGCACCTCTGATTCCTCTTTTTAGCGTTTCCCTACACACGATCCATAATGCCACCCTCGAACCCCCCCATGAACCACCTATCACACTGCCCGCCCCCTTGACTTCAGAAACCAAGACCCTAGGGATTATATCCCGGGGAGATAAGTACGAGTATGTGGTAAGTAAAGGACTTTCGTGCCCGTACATTTGATGTGCTCGAATGTTGTTCCCCCTCCCTTTTCCTCCTTTTTCCCTCTGCAGGTTACATTGGAGTTCCGATTAGGGTATCGTGAAGGATCTGGAGCCACGTCACGCCCGATGCATGAAAACGGACTAACGCTGCAAGACGACACAAAAAGACGCCCTACTCAATGCGCGACCTTTTTGTACCTGACCTAATGCTCTTCCGTCCCAAACTGCATGCTTTCTACATCCTAACACAGACCCGAAACGTCTAACGTTGGGTAATGCACTGAATAGCCCAAACAATACACGGTCATTCTCCATGTCACACGTGTACTATTTGGCCTATTGTTACTCTCTCTCTCTCTCTCTCTCTCTCTCTCTCTCTCTCTCTCTCTCTCTCTCTTTCACCCCTCCACACTTTCCCTCTTCCTAGCGACTGGCACCTAATTGGCGAACCTGGTGCACCTCCTGATTGGCCCCAAATACCACAAGTATTTGCACAAATTCGTCCTAAATAAAATCGTATCGATACCACGTTACTACCTCTCCTTTTCTGCTAAATATGGATGAAAATTAAATTGGCCAAAAGGAAAGGGACAGGTAAGACGACTAAGGTTCCCTAAATTTGACCCACAGTCAGGGAACTATTTGTCAGTGGCTTCTATGATAAAAAAAATGTCTGTGGTAACGCGACCTTCCCCATTCCAAGTTGTCTCCATACCCCAAGCAGTAAGAAATGATCGAGACACCCCCGTCTTCCCAAAATGCCCCCAGTTTGGTATCAGCTGCCCTGAACGAGAATCTGTAAAACGCCCCTTGCTCCAATTCGCTGTGTTCCTAGTTGTTTTCCAACAGACCTCACCCACCCCAAGGATAAGTTTAATAATTATCGCAAGCCCCCCCCCCCGAGTTTTTGTAGTAGCCAGGTTGCGAGAAACTATATAGAAAGTTAGAAAGATGTGTGCAAAGTTAAAATTAGATCGAAAACCGAAAGAACTTGTTGCAGTAAACCTTGTTGAAAATAGGATGTTTAGCTAAAAGATAGGACGCATTGATGTAATGGAGAGTCGTTTAGCCTATGTTCATCCCTCAGAAGGATGCCTATCAGACTATGGTGAACAGCACGTTGCACTTTTCCGTAAGATACAAAGCCCTGAAGACCGGCCTAGCCTTGCAAGACTCGTACTAGGGAAATGGGTCTCTACCAGAAGAACTGACATCTACTGTAATAGACGAATGCATACCAGACCTCGTACCACGACAAATGAATGTAATAACCAACAAAACGCCAAAGAATTAGCCACAAAGGGAAGTTGTAGGAAATCCAGCAAACCCATCATCAATTGTTTATACGTTGGCTGCAAACCTCAATGTAGCGGATGTTTACCCCAGTTGCTTGGTGTTGGGAGAGAAATAGGTTTATGTAATTACCTTCTTCTGCAAAATCTCTAAAGACTGTCTTTTCGAACTCATTTAAGGGTACCACTGTCGGAGGAGAAAGAGACCGGATGTGGGAGCACGCGGCCTGACTGCGGATCGTGGAACCTCAGCGACGGAGGCCAAGGCGAGACCACAGCAGTAAGGAGTCGCAGGATGAGGCACTGTTTCAGACAAAGCTAAGGAAAGGGCTGACCTGAAGCCCCTGCTCTATGATCGACGTGTGCCAAAAAAGTCCCCGCTCTCTGAACCTGGTTATGGACCCGCCTGTCTCAAATTCTCCGTCCCCCTGATCTGTTCCCGACTTGGCCCTGCTCCATCCCCTCCTCCTCCGACCTACCATAAGGACTGTTCACACACACACCTTTCCACCTGAACTTCCAAGTTCCTCCAAATCCTACTGAGCTATCCAGAGAAGGGTATTCCCTGCGTCAAAAGGGAGGGAGCTCCGACTAAGTAGACCACGAACTATGTTAATCTCAGAACGGTGACTTAGAACTCCACCAAGGGTCGCCCCTAAAGAGAAGATGAACGAAGTATGTGGTTCTACCCGCTGCTGAACGCCTCGATGATGATGGAAGCAACAGGAAATACCCACCACAGAGACTCAAGAAACAAACAGACCCCACAACTCAAAGACAATTGCACTTTTCATCACAATCCTTTTTCTGCCTCCTAATAACTATGCTCTGGGTTACGGAAGAAAATGCACCTGCTCCAAAACCGTAACGCATTTCTCCTATGAGGTCTGGCGAAACAAAACAAAATGTACCCCTGCCCGCAGACCTCCAACGACTCAATCCACATGAACATTCCTGTTGACAGAACGAATTGTAATCCAGGTGCTCAACAGTGCCAACAGAAGACGACAAAGACACTGAGAACTCTGATTTTTATTTTTATTATATCTCATTTCTCTCCCAACCACCATTGGACTGACTATGCTCCCGCCGAGTACAAAAAGGACTTACTTATATGATAACTTACCAGTTCCTATTCCAAATGACTATAAGTATCTATGATCTGTACCCAACGCCTTCGCTACATAATTCTAGTCTGATATTGCAGTACTATGACTTTTTCTGCAACCAACTTAACGATGAACCCGCCTACTAGATGATGTGATGTTTATAATGTGATGTTTATGTACAGTTCTTTTGTCTAAGTCCCCTCTCCCTTACTTATGACCGCTGCAATAGGTATAGATAGGAAATAGGCCAGCAAGATGTCTTGGAAATGTTAAAGGGAGGACTGTGGAAAATTAATACAGTTTGGTGAACATTATCTACGCCATCTTGCCTTTTTCCGATGCCACACTTTTCGTCATGCCCATCCGCCATATTTTAGCCGTTACGATCAGAATCACCCTCACGAAAGACCCCCTCGCACCGGTCATTCCCACTCTCTCATGCCTTGGGTCATAAACCCCTCTTCAGCGCAGCCCCGCCACAGAATCCCATCCTGTTCCCAGCGCGACACCTCCCTTCATTCATTTCATGGTCTCATGTCCTTTGATGCAAAACCCCTTTTTCCTGTGTCCCCGTTTGTCTTCCTTGTTCCCAGGCCGCCACCTGGCCCTGCGGATACTGTTTATTACCCCGTACAGTAGGAAGCTTCCCCTCCCCATCAAAAGACCCTCGAGCCGATCAAAGCCCCCACCCTATGAGATCCGATCAACTCCACGCATTCCGTGAATCGGCGGAATGCCCTGCTGCGCGACAATCATCACCTGTTGTGACCGGGGTGGGGAATTCAACTGTAAATGTATGTGGGAACGGGTCTGAAGGGGAGATTCCGAGGATGTTCTTTCAAATATCAAAGTGTTGCGAGAATGTGTTACGTGCAATAAAGGTCGTAAACCCTAGTATAAGAGGCCAGGCCTCAGAGATGTGGTTAGAGCACCTCGTGACGATACTTGCTGTCTGAATTGATGTGTTCTCCTCCGGAGAGAATAAAATCCTCGTTTCCTGCCTTCCAGTCTCCAGCGCCTGCTTCTTCATTGATTAATATTGGTGGGTCATAGAGGCGACACCGCCGGGCAACATAAAGGGGTCTTTGGTTACTGGTTGTCTTTGAACCCCTTTTAACACTGTGTGCTTCTAGGCGCTATACATACCTAAAAAAAATTACATTGCATATCTCTGGTTTTACTGACTGGAATATTGTCGTGTAGCTGTCAAAATAATTTATTAAATTTGACTCTATTTTTTTTTTTAAATTAGCGAAGGTTTTTTTTGTGTTGTGCTTTTACTCTATTGCTGTTCAAGTGCTGCAGAAATACTTTACACGTTGCCCCTAAGTTAAGCCTGACAAGGATTGTGGCTGTTACTTGAGAAATGCTAACACCCCACTCACCCAACATACCAATTCCTCACACCCTTTTCCTAGCTTTCTTTATTATATATTTTAGGTAATCTCCAGCATTTACGTTTTTGTTTAGTACTTCAACCTCTGATTTGAAATCTGTTGTATATTGATTCTTCTTGTAATATGGCTGACAGTAGTCATTAGCCCTTCCTCAGTGTTTTCACCTTCTCAGCTTCCCAGATTACCTGTGAGTGTTCTAATCTGTACCAGAGTGTTCTACCAATGTCAGTTTATGGTCTGGTCAGCTGGCGAGGTTTTGTACTCAGCTGTGTCCTACAATAAATCTACATGTAATCAACTAGAAGTATCTTGTCATCTATCTTCATCTACTTACAACAAAATCCTCAAGATTAGAACAGTTCAGTCTAATCTTAGGAACTGCCCAAATTCTAGGTAGGTAGGTTCTCCTTTAAGGCATAGGAATGGGCACTTTTAAAAAGCAATAAGCTGTTTTTGTCCGTCAGTTTATTATACACTTTGGTCTTCTCAGTGCCACCCAGGGCCCTAATCCATAAACCAAAAAATAAATATCTTGTTTACTCACTGACTGTGTGAATGCATATTAAGTATTGATCTTGATGTTGAACTAAATCACAAAATGTTCATCATTTCTGCATACCCCTGCCAAATGATAAATATCAATGTATGAACACCAAAAGCATACGTGCATTTGGTATGGGTTATTTGTCTAGATGTTTTATTCTACAATTTGAAGGGCAAATAGGCAGGCCAGACAGAGGGCAAAGGTACTGCCATGGAAGTCTCATGTTGTTGTTGATAAAATATGTCTTCATATCAAAGTAATAACACGTGAGAGGCCAGCCCGCGTAGTTCTAAAATTAATACCACGTAGCTCACCAACAAAGTGTTAGCCTTTGTTGAGTGGTTGGGGTCCACCTAAAGTGACACTCTTTTTAGCATGGGTGACTACTGTCCTCGTTACCAGATAATGACACTGGCAACAGTAGGTGGCAGCTGATTGTACTGGTGGAGTCCAGGCCTTTTTGGATGAACGCCATAGGTTTGACCGGCTATCGTTTCCCTCATGTAATTCTGTGTAGTATCTCACTACTGCACCCCCTGCTTCCACCTCTCTGTGTGTGAAGAGCGCATGAGAGTGGTTGGGTAGTATATGAGGAGGGCATCTCATGTTGTCCCTGCTTGTGCATGTAGCCCTATGAAGTTGTACAGTGCTTTACAGGGTTAGTGATGCTTGTTATGTTGTGCGGGACCGCACAACACGGGTGTCAGGGACCGTTGAGGGCACTGGAGCCTAGACTTATGGCACACAAATAATGGGACACTGAGGCCAGGCTTGGTTTGCTCTGCTCGTCTTGCCAGCCGTCGCCTCACTGGCGTAGGTGCGTGCGTAGACTCTTTTTATTATAGTACAGTCACGTGACTCAGGCGTCCCCAGCCGATTAACCCCATCGGCTAGGACACAACATTCCTCCCCAACAAGGAAAAAAACACAAAAGAAAAACAAAAAAGAAACCAGTCTCTCAAACGCATCAGCGGCAGTCTCTGCGCATTGCCTTCACTAGAAGGATAACAGTCTACACATAGACAATGAGGAACAGTTTTACATTACGTGATCTCGTAGACGGCAGGATGGCACTGGAATCCGTCGTAGCAGGTACTGGGACCCCCCTCTGGCTTGGCTCTTACTACCACAGACCTCAGCCGGGGGTGATGTCACTTCAGCCATGGGATCACGTTCACCTTCGCTACCATCAGCACCCTCTGTATTCTCTCCGTCACTCTGGAGAGGGAGGCACGTGGGAGATTCCGGAATGGACACCGAGCTTGGACAGTCACTAGCCATCTGAGGAGCAGCTCGACTCGGGGACGGGGATCCGACATTGTCCGCCCCGCAGGGTGTGGAGGCATAAGTCCATCCGCTCTGATACCTTTTGAAATGGGACACATTGCGCGTCACCATGTCCCTTCCTCTGGTAGCACTCACTCGGGTGCCCTTGACGTCAACCACTGTCCATGGCTCCGGCTCATACGGAAGTCTGAACTTGCCGCTGATGACTCGGTTCTTTAGCAACACTTGGTCCCCTTGGACTATTTGGGGCACTCAAGCTCGCTTCTGGCTACTGATCTGTGCATAAGTCATCCGACGTCGACATTCAACCCGCCCTTCATCGGGTGATTCTGGCGCCATTGTGGATGATGGGGTATGGAGTCCAGGATCACGCGCCCCATGAGTAGATGCCCAGGCGCGACACCCGTTGTGGTGTGCGGTGTCTGTCTATAGCTCCGAAGGAACATGAAGATGGCCAGTTCAACAGATTGCCCCTTTTCATGTGCAATGCGAATCACTTTATTCAAAGTCCGCATGAACCGTTCCGCTTCGCCATTTGCTTGCGGCCATCATGGAGTAATCCGCCGATGCCAGACACCTACCACTTTCAGGTATGCCGCTAGTTCTTGGCCTTGAAATGGGGGACCATTGTCTGTCCTTAGTACTTGCATCAGACCATGCATCGCCATGATTTTCTCTAATTTAGGAATGACATCCGCAGCACTGGTGGTGGCTATGATTTCTACTTCGGGATATTTGGAATGATCATCAATGGCCACCATGGTGTGTCGGCCATCTGGAAGGCTGCCAAAATCTAGGCTGACGCACTCCCACGGAGACTTGGGTCTGGGCTCAGCTAGGACTGGCGCGGGCCTGGGAGGTTCTCCAGTCGTTTGGCAAGCTGCACATGCTCGTACTGTCGATTCAACCAGATCGTCAATCAGAGGAAACCAGACCTTGGTTCGAAGACGAGATTTAGTCTTTACCATCCCATGGTGGCCCACATGAGCCAGCTGAACAACTTGATCTGTGAGTGTTGAAGGGATTACTAGCTGATGTCCTCTCAACAAACATCCTGTGTTGTCCTTGTTCAGCTCTTCTCTCACATTGTACAGGCTGTCCATGATGCATTGCGCCCCTGGCGTGAGAATCTTCCAATCTTCCTTGGCCTTGTGCCAGTTTCCATTTTGTATGGCTCTTTGGAGACAGTCATCGGTCTTGGTGGCTTCCGCAATGAGTTCCATGGATAGTGGCAGTGGGCATGACCGAGCTGTGACACATCGTGCGTACTCCTCCGTGTCGGCCGCGTCTTCCATCTCCTCCCTGGTAGCGGTGCGGGAATGCCGGGATAGATCATCCGCGGGGTTGCGAGATCCTGGTTGATACTCAACTTTGCAGTTATAGTTTTGGAGCTTTTCGATGCGCGGCAGGGGCTTGGTGGAGGTGCCAGAGAATAGGGCAACCAGCAGTTTGTGGTCCGTTGCGACGGTGAACGGCTTCCCATATATGTACAGGTGGAAATGTCTGCATCCCCATTGTATGGCTATCGCTTCTTTCTCAATTTGGGAATACCTTTGTTCCGTGTCCGTGAGGGACCGGCTGGCATACGCTACGGGGACCCAGTCCTCGTCTGTTCTATGTCGCTGCATCAGCACCGCCCCTAGTCCTACCGGACCAGCATCTACTGCCACCAATGTTAATTTCCGAGGGTCAAAGAAAGCCAGGGTCGTCGCCTTTGACAGCACACCCTTGATGTCTTGAAAGGCCTTCTCCTGTTCCGGGCCCCATTTCCAAGGCGTGGAATCCTTGATCCCTCCCTCAGTGGTACTGTTAAGTTGGCCAAGTCTCTTATGAACCGTCCACAGAAGTTGACCATTCCTAAGAAGCTGCAGACTTCCATGACAGAGGTGGGGGGTGCCGCTTCCTTGATGTCTTTCACCTTGTCTGGGTCCGGATTCACCCCATCAATGGAAAAGGTGTACCCAAAGAACTGTATCCTGCGCTTCAGAAATTCGCATTTTTCACGGTGTAGAGTGAGACCAGCTTCTCTCAACCTCCTGAGTACCAGTGTTAGGCGATGACTGTGCTCTGGTATGTTTCGGGCATGAATCATGATATCGTCACTGACGTTGATCACTCTCGGAATGTCAGTGATGAGTTCTTGTATTACATTCTGGAATACTTCCGCCGCGCTGGATATGCCGAAACTCAGGCGGGTGTATCTTCGGAGTCCGAGGTGTGTCGAAAATATGGTGATGTTGCGAGATTCCTCGTCCAACACCAACTGGTGGTATCCAGCTCGTAGGTCTAGCTTAGAAAACCAACTTGCTCCTGCCATCTCACCTATGAGGTCGTCAATTGTTGGGGTGATGTGACGTTCCCATTTAATGGCAGCGTTGGGGAGTCTCATATCCACGCAAATTCTCACAGCCCCCAGCTGTTTAGGCTTCCGGGTGACTACTATGGGTGAAACCCACGGGTAGGGCCCGTCACCTTTTCAATTATTCCGGCTTTTTCGAGTTTCTTGAGTTCCTCTTCCACGAGCGGCCGCAGGTGGAAGGCTACTCGGCGGTGTCTGAGGGCGACTGGCTGCACTGTTTGATCGATGTGTAGGTGCACCTCTTTCCCGCGGAACTTTCCAATGCCTTGGAACACTTCAGAAAATTCTAGCATCAGCTTTTGAATGGATTCCTGATGGACCCCAAATGCAAACGAGACGACTCCGAGGTACTCTGCCGCTCGGCACCCTAAAAGTATGCCTTGCCCATCTTCTGACACGAAGACATTGGTGGTGACAGATCTATCTCCATGTGAGATCCTTGTTTTGAACTTTCCTTTTATTTGCAATGGAGTATCTTGCCCATATGCAAACAACGTGGTGGCTGACGGTTCGCAGAATTTCGGCGTTTGCGAATGCGAATTAGCTAAATGGTATGTATGTAGGAAAATCTGGTGCACAACAAGGATTCGCAAAATTTGCGATTCCTTACTTTGCAATCGCATTTAAGGAATCACAATTTTTGCGATTCCTTAAATGCAATGTATGAAGCAAAAAAAATTGCAAATTGACCTTAAGGAATCTCAAATTACCACCAGCTTCAAGTTGCGAATTCCTTGAAAAATGCACATTTTTGCATTTTTCAAAGTGCCATGTGGCGCACATACATGCCCTTAGGGCATACATGCCCTTAGGGCATGTATGTGCGCCACATGTGCACCCATGCTTATTTCAGGGGTGCAACAGGGTGTCCTTTGGACACCCCTGCACCCTTGAAATTATTCTCAATTTGCGATTGTGAATCGCAAATTGAGAATAACTTCCCATTCATTCTTACATAGAAATGAATGGGAAAGTATTCCTTAATTGTGATTCGCAATTTGCTAATCGCAATTAAGGAATACTAAGAATTCGCAAAAAAAATGCGAATTTGTACATGCAACCCAATTTGCGATTCTGAAATAGCGATTTCTAAAAAAATCGCTATTTCAGAATCGCAAATCTGGTTGTTGATACATATGGCCCTAAATCTTATGTTTCCAAGATCCAGGGCAATATTTCTTACATGTATTGCTTGACTGCCCTTGAGTTATACAGCGTTATACAGGGATGGAGGGGCCGGTGGTCCACCGGTCCCGAAGGTGTGGGTGATTATAGCTGCATTCCTGGGCACATGGGTAACAGGAAGTGATGTGGTGGGTTTGAGCAGTGGCAGCAGAGGGGTGGGGGTTCATGGGGCCCCACACACTCTGGTGTGGCTTGAAGAAATGATGCAATGCACAAAGGTTGGGGCACACACGCTATCCACACGTTTCTAAATAGCCAATCCAGTTAAACGTTTCCACCAAACCTTAAAGGGAATGCATCACAGAAAAATGCATTGTCCTGTTGCTTGGCCACAGCTCCACAGCTGCCTTCCCTTTTGTCGATTCCAGGCACACAGCTTCTCCTCATAACACAAAGCACACAATATGGGGGAGGGGCTGTGAGCTCAGACGTTTTATTGAGATGTTTTCCGAAGATCAGGCTCCCACAACAGCTTTTTTGTTCGGATGTTGCTTGCTGGTCAGGTTGCTCTAACCTGCTGGAACTTGTTCAGTTTTCAGTCAATATCAACGATTGTCACTTCTGTGGAGGATGATTCAAAGACAGCTCCTGCACCTGGCTCTCATTTAATATCAGTGATGTGGGATCCTAGGAAAAGCTCAGGGAGACGTGTGGGGAGGGGAGAGAGGCAGCTATCTTATGCTACCGCTATCATTAGGGAGCACCCTACAAATTTAGGGGTACTAACACAGGCTTATACCTCTGTTGTGTATTTTATGGTTTTCTGTGTATTATGTGTATATATGCATTAATGTATGTTAACATGGTCTGTACCTGTGTATTGGATGGCAGTCAGTGAAAAGTTCACTTTGCATAAGTGGGCTAGGCCGAAGTTTCAGGTTACAGAATTACCATGAATCTTCTTGTTTCCTTTTATGTAAGGTGTTGGGGTGCGCAAAATTGCGACACTTAGGGGCATATGTATGAAGCCTAATTCCCGTTCGCAAACGTGCCAATTCTGAGAATCGTCCCGTTTGCGAACGGGAAAATACCTTTTGGGATGTTTCATCCAAAAAGGCCCTCGCAATATAGGGAATTGCAAAATTTGCAATTACTTAAATGCAATGCAGGAAGCACCCAAGTTGTGCGATTTTACCCTAGGAAATCGCAAATTACCACCAACTTCAAGTTCGTGGTAATTTGCGATTTCTTTGAAAAATGCACTTTTTTGCATTTTTCAAAGTGGCATGTGGTGCACATACATGCCCTTAGGGCATGTATGTGCACCACATGTGCACACATACATATTTCAGGGGCGCAACAAGGCATCCTTTTGACACCCTTGCACCCTCGAAATTGCATTCGCAATTTGCAAAGTACCTAATGGGTACTCGCAAATTGCGAATGTCTTCCTATTCATTCCTATGGGCCTTATAGGCCCATAGGAATGAATGGGAAGGTATTCCTTAATTGCGAAACGCAATTTGCGATTTGCAATTAAGGAATATTAAGGAATCACAATTATTATTGAGATTCCTACATACATTGCATTTTGTGGGTCCCTAATAGCGATTAGCTAAAAAACGCTATTAAGGACTCACAAAATGGTTTGTTCATATATCTGCCCACTATTCTGGCTACATTGCTTTATCGAGAAGGGGTTTTCCCTTCGTGCTCAATGTTCTTTGTAGCTGCAGGTGCTATTACTCTGTAGATTTACCTTGTACAAACCCGTGCTGGACGAATTTAAAAGTTACTATACTGTTTTAGCGTGTTCTAAAATTTTTAATAGAAGAATTGTTTCCAGTAATGTGCTGGAAACACAGGTAGCAAACACGTTACCTCCCCCACCTCCCCCCCTTTTAATGGGAAATTCGTAATGTCCCTTTGTAACTGGGCTGGGGTAGAAAGAAAAATCAATTCATTGCAATGCTCTCAAACGGGTACAGGTTTTACGATATTGTGGTTTAAAGTGTGCTGGAGGTACTGCTTGTCTTGGCAAAGACAAAGTAAATATTGAAGTGATGCCACAAAACAAATAGAGGGTTATAGATTAATAGGTTAGGGATGGATCATAAACAATGTTGGGCAGGCCCTGTTATTTACTCATACTATTTTAAACCTCTGAGGTGTTATGTATTAAGATGATAGGATTCTGCATATGACTTGCAGAAGAATAGCATATACTGGCTACTAATCATTATCAAATACCAAGGTTTGTGCATGCACTAATTTTGTGGGTTTGGCGTGTACCCCCGATATTTCAAGAGGTAAGTTGGAAATCAAGCATCTTTTTTTAATTTTTTTTATTTTTTATTGGCATTTCAATCGTTACACCTTTCGGTACATATTACAACATTTACAGTAACTTTTCATAACTCCACTGTATTTCCACACTTTCCCTCCCTCATGGCCCGTGTACACATCAGACTAGAACTTTAGCATTATTCACTGTTCGGTGACATTTGAATCTCCATTGCCGTTAAATAGTCCGTTAAGTATTGCCGGTAGTCTTTAGGTCGTGATCGTGCTGGTAGTTCCTTCTCATATGTTTGTAAAGTGTCTCTACAGTAAACCATATCCTGTATCCATTGCTTGCTCTTGGGTGTTAGCTTCCCACCCCAGCACATTGACACTCTGCGCTTGGCCATAAGAAGTGCTATAATACAAAATGTACGTTTTAAGGCTCGTACTCCTTGCAATAGGCCTAACAAGCACGTACGAATATTGCAGTCGATCTGGCTGCCTACCATCTTCCCCAATAATCTTGTCACCATCTGCCAATATTCCGCGACGCCTCCACAGTGCCATGCTAGGTGAATAAAATCTGCCTCTTCTGTTCCACATCTCCTACATCTAGAGTCTGCACGCAGCCCATATTTGAACAGCCTCTGTGGGGTGTGATAAGTCTGGTGTAGGTACTTGATATGTATCATATGCAAGTTTCCATTTGGGGTCAGTAGGCCCGTAATAACACCTGCCCTGGATCATTCCTCTTCTGTTAATGGTGTGTCTAGACATTCATCCCATCTTTGTATAGCTTTATGTGCTGTGTTTCCTATCTCAGTCTGTATTGCTGTGTATAGCTTGGAGACTAAGTGTGCAGGTTCGGGAGTCGTGACCAACAGCTGCAGTGTTGACATGACTGGTGGTTCTAGCGGATTTGTGGGATATAATGCCCTCATCGCCGTTTGCAACCTGTAATAGGTGAATTTAAACAACATTGACTGATTTGCCACATACGTCAGACCTTCCAGTGTCTTAAATCGTCCCTCGTGATATAAGTCCCCCAAATTGTCTATTCCTACTTGTCTTAATAGTTCCATCCCTACCTATTCTTGAGTTACCGAAAGGTCTGGATGATGGTGCAATGGCAGTTCAGGTACATATATAGGAAGCTTTTGTGCTTTAGTTGCCATTATTCTCCAGGCTTCGTTGGTCGCATCTATTGTGTTTATGTCTTACCTATGTAATGGGGGTCGCTTGTGCGTGATCACTGCATCTAGTGGAATAGGGAGAGCGTTACCTGCTTCAATCGCCACATGTGTGATAAAGGGTGTCTTATGATACCAGAAATGCGCATATTGCGCCTGGGCGCATAGATAGTACAGCAGGAAGTCTGGTACCTTGAACCCTCCCTTCTCGAATGGTAAAGTCAGGGATTGTAAGCCTATGCGCACCGTCTTACCCGCCCAGATCAGTTTGAGCACCAATGTCTTTATCCGTCGGAATACTTCTGTCGGTGGTTTGATTGGGATGTTAATAAATAAGTATAGTAATTTGGGCAAGATTACCATTTTCACTATCGCTATTCTATCCGCTAAAGTGAGTGGTAATTGTATCCACCGGTCTATTTTTGTTTCCAGCGCTGTTACTACTCTGCCGTAATTCGTTCGGATCACCTCTTTTGGATCACTGTGGAACCATACTCCGAGGTATCTCACCGGGTCAGTCTGTCAGTCCAGTGGGTATTCTGTCCGGACTTGGAGCGTTGCCTCCGTCAGCGGTAAAATGGACGATTTTGTCCAGTTTATCTTGAGTCCTGACTGTCTCTCAAATCTGACGTATTCCCTCAGTAATGGGTTTAGGTTATTCTCCGGATCTCTCACACACAACATCATATCGTCCGCTTACAATGATATGTGTAGCGGTCGTTGAGGAAATCGGAGCGCTGAGTAGTGGTGTCTCTGTCTAATTTTGCAAGCTAATGGTTCCAGTGCAATGGCGAATAGGAGGGGATACAGGGGGAAGCCCTGTCTGGTACCCCTGCCTATATTGAGTGTTGCTGAGATGTATTTGTTAATCCGGATGCGGGCATTGGGGGCGGTGTACAACAGACGGATCCACTGGAGAAATACCTGTGGAAAGCCCATCCTGGCTAGAATCGTGTGCAGGTATGTCCAAGCTATGGTATCAAAAGCTTTGGCAGCGTCCAGAAGGGCCGCTGCCGCTTTTAGTGGTTGGGACAAGACAATGGGAGATGGCGAATAGGGTTCTAGTATTGTGTGCCGTTGAGCGGGTTGGAATAAAGCCTGATTGGTCTGGCAATATCAGTTTAGTCATCAAATGTTTAAGTCTGTTGGCCAATAGCCTAGACAAGGTTTTAGTGTCCAAATTCATTAGTGACAGCGGTCTATACGATTCACAAGTTTCTGGATCCTTGTCTGGTTTTAGGAATGCCAGAATTATTGCTTCTCGTAGTGTTAGTGGTAATGTCCGTTTCTCGTGGGCATCTCCCAGCATGGCCACAAAGTGTGGGGCTAGTAGGTCTACAAACGCCTTATAGAACTCCCCCATGAAGCGGTCTGGCCCGGGCGCTTTGCCGTTGGGTAGAGATTGGAAGACCTCAGTCACCTCTTCCACTGTCACTGGCATCGATAGGAAGTTCCTTTGTGCGTCCGATAGCCACGCAAGAGCTATGTTGTCACAATATTCCGCGATTTCTTCTGCTGTCGCCGTATGTTCCGCTGCATACAGTTTCCCGTATGTGTGTACAAATGCCTGGAGTATTCCCTGTGTGTCATGAGTGAGCTCTCCCTTCACATCCTTAACTGCTAGGACTACCGGAGACGGTTTCTGTGAACATATTTTAGCTGCCAGCATTGCACCCGGTCTGACTCCCTCCCCTTATTGTCTTGCCACTTGCCGTTTGTTGACAAATTTCAACTCCTCTTCCGCACTTTTATTATATTCTGTAATGGCCGCTCTAATCTCAGCTAGTACTGAGGGATCTTGTGTATCGACATATTCACGTTCCAGTCTATGAATCGTGCTTTCTTTTTGAGCTAGTTGTTGTCGTAAGTCTTGGAGTTTACCTGCATTAGTACTGATGCAGACACCCCTGATGGTGGCCTTAAAGGCTTCCCACAACAGCCCTTGGTCTTCTGTTGTTGGCTCATTGATCTCGAAGTATTCTATTAAGGCCTTTCGAATAGTATGAGTATACGTTGGGTCAAGTAACGCTTTCCCATTAAATCGCCAGCTAAACGGCGGGGTACATAACTTGGTAGTTTGAGTGTTAGGACCACCGGATTGCGGTCTGACAGAGTTCGGGGTAAAGGTTCTACTTTATCCACCCATTGCGACACAGCCGGGGACCCCAGCCAATAGTCTATTCTGGACCAGGTAGCATACGCTGCTGTTGTGTGTGTCGATTCTAGTTGAGTCGGATGTCGCAGTCTCCAGAGATCAATGAGGCACCTGTCCTGCATCGTATCCTGCATCATTTTTCACGCCCTTCTATGCGTCTAAACCGAGGATTTGTATCTATCTACCTCGTTGTCTAATGCTATGTTAAAGTCCCCTCCCCATATTGTAGGGACATTGGGCAGCTCTACGAGCTTCTGCCAGAGAGCATGAAAGTATTCCGGAGCGTCTGTGTTAGGTGCATATATGTTGAGTAGATTAATCCTCTGCCCCCTAAGCGAGCCTGTGACCGCAATGTAATGCCCTTCTGAGTCCGTATGAACTTGTTCCATCTGAAATTGTAAACCCCTCCGAAACAATATCAACACCCCTCTTGAATATGACGAGTAAGCTGCTCCATGAACAGATTCCGCCCACCTTTTCCCTATTTGTGATGTGGCCTTAGGGTCAACATGCGTCTCTTGTATCATTGCTATTTCTATATTTAGCCTCGTGAAGTAGGCAAGCACCAGGCAAATTTTTTTCGGGTTGTTCAGTCCTCTCACATTCCATGTTATCAATTTCAATTTATCATACATTAGTGCCTCAGCCATCACCCAGTTTCATCATATCTGTGTGTGCCCGTGTGATTCGAGGCCCATCCATATATTTCCAGTATTTCGGGGCTTCTATGCATATTTTGTACATTGACCATTCTAGGAGTTTCACAGTGTGTCTCAAATACAGTGGTATAAACTGAACAGTGCTTGTCCCCCCTACCCACCCACCTCCCACTTTAGCATCCCAATCATATCAAAGACATTCCCTTTTGAACTCAACCAATACAACAGAACGTTGATAGGGGAACTCCCTGAGGGGGGGGGGGGGGGGGCTGGGGGGTCCACTCAGGTCACACATTCGCATCAAACATAGTGGATGTGGCCAGGTAAGTAATCTCATAACATTAACACACCAACTTCCCAGTTCCACCTGGGGGCCCAGTTATGCTGCAAGTATGACCTATAATCTCTGTGGCTCATAGACACTTAGTATTGTCTCAAAAGGTCTGCCAAGTAATATCAGTCCAGCCATTGAGTCATATTGAGTCTCCCTCCCGCTTATATCCCGCATTATATCATACTGAATTAGTTCCATGGGGTCCGGCATGTCCTGGGAGCTCTGATTTCAAGGGATCTAGTATTCTCATTTCTTATCTATTCCCGTTTGCCGCCCAATGGCCGAAGTACCTGTGCCATGCTAACCTCTATAATTCACCCATGTACCTGTTTGTTCCAGACATTGGGCTTCAGTGTTTCTCTGTTAGATTGTACTCACATATAGAGATCCAGGTCGGGCTCCCATGTTTCTTGTTGATGAGTCTTAGGACTATTATTGCAGGGCTGGTTCAACTGCCCCGCTAGGCGCATTTTCCGAGATTCCCAAAATATCCCCATTATACCTGCGGCGCTCTGCAATACACGCTGTCTTGCAGCCTGAGGGCCCCATTCCACTGGTCCAGGCCTTCATTTTTGTTATTTTTTTCAGATGGGGAGGGGGCCACACAGTCCCTCTTCAGAAAATAGCCCTTCCCCCTCCCTGCACCACTTTGCAAAAACGCCTCCTGGCACGTTCTGGTTTGAGGTATTAAGTCTCCTAGAATCTTAAGGGTCTTCAAGGGGCCAACTAGCCCAACAGGTACCTCCAGGATGCCCCACACAGTGGGATTGCTGAGAGGTGGTCAGAGGCCAATGCCTTTTTACAACACTCTGCAAATGCTCCTCTTGGCGCACTGCTGGTGGGGCGATGAGGACCTCAGGACTAAAGTGGACTTCATCCCCCCGAGCAGCAGTGCACTAGGAGACGCGTTTGAAGATTGGTGTCCAAAGGGGGCGTGGCTTCGGACCACTCTCAGCAATCCAGCTGTGTGGGGTTTACGAGAGATAACAGGAGGGTTAATTGGCCCCCAGGGTCCCTCAGGGGGCAAGGGGTCTTTATCCCCCAACCAAGAACGTGCCAGGAGGCGCATTTGCAGAGTGGTGCTGAAAGGTAGAATGGCCTGTGTCTGCCTCTCAGCATTCCCACTGTGTGGGGCTTACTGGAGGTGTCAGGTAGGTTAGTTGGCCCACAGCATTGAAGGGGACTTTAATCCCCATCCAAGAGCGCGCCAGGGACCGTGTTTGCAGAGTGGTGGGCAAAGGGGGCGTGGCCTTTTATGAGAATTTACCAATGCTGCTGTGTGGGACTTACTGGAGGTAAAAGGAGGAGTAGATGCCCCCCAAGGACATCCTTGGGGGCCAACTACCCCTATTGTTAACTCCAGAAAGTCCCACACAGTGGTATTGCTACGAGGTCTTCGGAGGTCACGTCTCCCTTTCTCGGCCACTCTGCAAGCACACCTCCTGGCACACTACGGGTTGGGTATGAAGTCCACTTTACTCGTGAGGGACTTTGGAGGCCAAGAAGCCCTCCTGGTACCTCCTGTAAATCCTATGCATGGAATTCCTGAGCGCTGGTCAGAGGCCCAGACCCCTTTCTCCACCACTCAGCAAACAAGTATACTAAAGAAGCATTTGCAATGCAATAGGTTTCGCATTTGCGAAAGTTACAGCTATTGACGTTGTAAATGTAAAAGTTGTTTCTAATGTTTTTGGAGTGGAGTGGATGTACATTGTGTGTGATGTTCTATTTGCAGGATAGAATGAATGCATTTAAATTCAGAGTAGACCTAGAAGAACTGTGAAAATCACAAATAGGACCACTAGCCCACTGGGGCATGAAGTCTACAAAAAATAGTATGGGTTTGGTAATACTTAAATGTATCCAACCCATTGAGTTAATTTTGTGTAATTGGAGTGAGGAGTTTATCATCCTATAATGTATGTTTGAATGTTAACATGCTTCATTTTTCTTTCTTTTTTCAAAAACATTTTTATTACTTGTGTTCTGGATCCTGCGGGGGGAAATTGACTTTATGCCATATGTAACCTCTAGCTCACTTGGGCATCACATGTGTAACTCTTCCCTTTCCATGATATAGTCATGCCCAGAAACATATATGGGGACATAAATACAGTTTCCAAAATGGCTCTCAGCATTCCCACTGTGTGGGGCTTACTGGAGGTGTCAGGTAGGTTAGTTGGCCCACAGCATTGAAGGGGACTTTAATCCCCATCCAAGAGCGCGCCAGGGACCGTGTTTGCAGAGTGGTGGGCAAAGGGGGCGTGGCCTTTTATGAGAATTTACCAATGCTGCTGTGTGGGACTTACTGGAGGTAAAAGGAGGAGTAGATGCCCCCCAAGCACATCCTTGGGGGCCAACTACCCCTATTGTTAACTCCAGAAAGTCCCACACAGTGGTATTGCTACGAGGTCTTCGGAGGTCACGTCTCCCTTTCTCGGCCACTCTGCAAGCACACCTCCTGGCACACTACGGGTTGGGTATGAAGTCCACTTTACTCGTGAGGGACTTTGGAGGCCAAGAAGCCCTCCTGGTACCTCCTGTAAATCCTATGCATGGAATTCCTGAGCGCTGGTCAGAGGCCCAGACCCCTTTCTCCACCACTCAGCAAACAAGTATACTAAAGAAGCATTTGCAATGCAATAGGTTTCGCATTTGCGAAAGTTACAGCTATTGACGTTGTAAATGTAAAAGTTGTTTCTAATGTTTTTGGAGTGGAGTGGGTGTACATTGTGTGTGATGTTCTATTTGCAGGATAGAATGAATGCATTTAAATTCAGAGTAGACCTAGAAGAACTGTGAAAATCACAAATAGGACCACTAGCCCACTGGGGCATGAAGTCTACAAAAAATAGTATGGGTTTGGTAATACTTAAATGTATCCAACCCATTGAGTTAATTTTGTGTAATTGGAGTGAGGAGTTTATCATCCTATAATGTATGTTTGAATGTTAACATGCTTCATTTTTCTTTCTTTTTTCAAAAACATTTTTATTACTTGTGTTCTGGATCCTGCGGGGGGAAATTGACTTTATGCCATATGTAACCTCTAGCTCACTTGGGCATCACATGTGTAACTCTTCCCTTTCCATGATATAGTCATGCCCAGAAACATATATGGGGACATAAATACAGTTTCCAAAATGGCTTTTATTTAAGTTGAAGAAGGCGGAAGCCGAAATGCGTCCAGAGAGACTGTTGTTTTGAGCTCACCCGAGCAAAGAAACCTTTGTGTAAAGCATTGAGTGCCCTACCTTCGTTATTCTGCCTGGAATGATAAGTGTTAATATATACATTATATATTATACAAACAAAAGAGGAGTTCCTCGCTGAACAGGTCGCACCAACAGGAATGAGGGACACCGTCGCCAGCAGTCGCCTTCACATCATGACAACGCACCTTCACGCTGCACAAGTGGGCAGGACCCACTGGGGTTTTTATTTTACCTAGAGTCTGGGCAACCATTTGATGGACTATAGCTATCAGGATGCCTTGCGCTCATTAGGGCGGGACTCTTAACAAATAAAATAAAAATTGTTTCTTTCACTGCCACTTCTGCATTCAATAATTTGCCACTGACATAGAGCAATTCAGGCTCGAAACGCATTAGGCTGCGTGTGAAGGCGACTGCTGGCGATGGTGTGCCTCATTCCTGTTGGTGCGATCTGTTCACCGAGGCACTCCTCTTTTATTTATTATATATAATACATATATATTTGATGAATCTCCTCAAAATGTTGCAAAAGCGTGATACTTTCTGACTCGTTTGTGCATAGAAAAGTTTTGGGTTGATCCATCAAGCAGGGACTGAGAAAAAAGTGGGATCCCAAAACACAAAATCCCCATGCAATTTTCTTTGACTTCTTAAAGAAGGGCTGCACCAGAAGCTACTGAATGGAAGTTCATCAAATTTGGCAGGAAGCTATATCTTGGTCTGCAGTTGTGCTTTTTGTGATTTGGTGTAGATCTGTTCAGTAGTTTTTTTTAGAAATTATGCGTCAAAAATATTTGTATGTCTGGATGGTTGGGTCTGTGAGAGGCTCGAGAGACTCTCACGGGAGTAGCAATTTAAAAATTAAGTGATCTGATTGGCCTAGGGACCTTTTTGTCCCTTTGGGAGGCAGACTATCACGGGAGTGAGCACTCTGATTACCTGCCAAACATTTTTGCTGTCAGCAGTTACAGGACTCGGGGATGACTTAATATCCTGTCCTATTGTAGTAAATAAAGAAAAAATATATGGGGGGACAAAGCTACGCGTGAAGCCTTTAGCCTTTAGCTTAAAATTGCTTCAGCTGTTGGAGCCCTACTTTGGTCGGGAGAATCTGACTATTTTGGGTGATTTTAATTTTCATTTAGAACTATTGGAATCACATGACACCTCCGTGTTGCTGGAAGCACTCTCAGCATGCGGATTCACTCAATTGGTGAAAGGACCCACCCATCGAGCTGGTCATACGCTCGATGGCATTTTCTCTAACGATCAGAGACTTTCAGTGACGGCTCCTTTCTCCCTCTCCTGGTCAGACCATTTGGCCGTGCCCTTCAAAGTGGCCTTCCCTAGTCAGGAAAGAGTCAGGAAAGTCCTAAGTACCTTTGAAGTACGCAGGAATTTCAAAAACATCGGTGAACACTCCTTTGACCCTTGGACTTCCAGTCTGTCTTCTATTCGGGAGATGGATCCCTCCTTAGCGGTGCCGCACTTTGATAGTATTCTTAAAGAGGCTCTGGACGAACTGGCGCCAGCTCGGTCCTGCTATTCAGCAAGAAAAAGACCATCAGCCCCTTGGTTTTCCGAACAACTCAGACTCCTAAGGCAGGAAGTAAGGAGACAGGAGCGTCGATGGCAGGCCAGTTGGGATCTCAAGGATAGGGAAGTTCATAAAATCCTGCTTAAGAGATATAAGTCGGAAGTCATCAGGACCAAGCAAGACTACTTTGTGGCCCAGACTTCCTCTCTCTCTTCTCCCAAAGAACTCTTCAGGATTGTGGACTCTCTCACATCTCTTCAGGTCCCCGACCCAGTTGTTCCATCTCAGGAGCTCTGTAATGACATTGCTCGCTTCTTCCAGTCCAAGATAGCGGACATTTACACCGCTCTGGAGTCTCAGAGGCTTTCTACGGTTGAGCCATCGGTTACTGTAGTTCCGGTTGTTCCCTCGGTAGAGCCTCCCCTGGCCGGATATCTGGAATCTTTCCCCCTGCTCTCCCTACAAGATCTCGATACGCGGCTTGATAAAACCAAGTCGGGCTCTCCACTTGATGCGTGCCCTCTTAAGATCTTGAAGCAGTGTAGGGGATCTCTTCTACCCCCTCTACTTGAGATCATGAATGGGGTCATGAGGGAGGGGGTTTTTCCACAGCAATGGAAAAATGCTGTGGTCAAACCTCTTCTTAAGAAGCCCTCCCTAGATCCTGGGGTTTTAAAAAACTTTCGCCCCATCTCACTGCTTCCGGCCCCTGCAAAGATGCTCGAGTCCCACCTCAACGAGCATCTAGCTGCCTTCGTGGAGAACTCAGGCTGCCTTGACCCGTCCCAGCATGGTTTCAGGAGGGAACATAGTACCGAGTCCGCCCTCACCCTGGTTCTTGATTCCATCCGCATGAGCGTGGATGAAGGCCGGACATCCCTCCTGATCCTTCTGGATCTCACAGCTGCCTTCGATACCCTATCTCCCCAGGTCCTTACATCTCGTCTGGGTGAGATTGGGGTCCGGGGGGCAGCCCTGGGTTTGCTCTCTTCCTTTCTGGACCATAGGGAGCAGAGGGTAATGCTGGGAAAATTTCTATCTCCATCCCTGTCTGTGCAATGTGGGGTCCCTCAAGGGTCGGCGCTTAGTCCTACCCTTTTTAACATCTATGTGACCCCCCTTGCCAGACTTATTAGATCTTTTGGGATGGAGGTAGTCTCCTATGCGGACGACACGCAGATCCTCGTGTCTCTCTCCCAGTCAATTGAGCTGACCGCCTCCAGATTTAGATCCTGTATGGAGGCCGTCAGCCAGTGGATGATTTACAATTCGCTCAAATTGAATGGGGAGAAGACCGAGGTGATGGTGTTCGGTGGAAGGGAAGATATCTGGTCCATGGAGTGGTGGCCTAACTCGCTTGGTCTCTGCCCCAAACCTACTTCTTCGGCGAAAAATCTTGGGGTAATGATCGACCCTACCCTGGACATGCGCCAACAAGTCAACAGAACGGTATCGACTTGTTGGGGCATAATTCATGTTCTTAGAAAAATAAGGAACTACCTTTCCCAACCTGCAAGAAGGTAACTAGCAGTCGCCCTTTTGGGATCGCGTCTGGACTACTGCAATGCGCTGTATGCTGGACTGAATAAGAGTCAGATGCAGCGCTTGCAGGTAGTCCAGAATGCGGCAGCTAGATTCGTCCTCGATCTTCCCCGTCGCTCTTCGGCCACGTTGGCCAGGAAGCAGGTTCACTGGCTTCCGATTAAGGAGCGGATTGTTTTTAAATCCATGTGTATGATCTACAAGGCCTTGGCCAAATGCAACCCCACAGGGATTAGAGCCATCTTGACCCATTACAACCCGGGCAGAAGCCTTCGCTCATCCAATCATTCTTTCCTTCACATCCCCCGCAATCGGAAGGCCAGATGGGGTGGTAAGGCTTTCTCCCTCTTGGCCCCTAAATGGTGGAACGATCTTCCATTAGAACTTAGGTCCCTCCCTTCCCTTCAAACTTTTAGGGCTGCCCTTAAAACACGTCTCTTTGTCCAAGCATACATGTAAGTGCATGACTGCCCGCATTTTTGATTCTTTTTGTTAGGCGCCTTGACACCTTCGGGTCTTAGTTCGCGCGGTACAAGATGCAAAATAAATAAAATAAATAAATAGGGTCAATGTTGTCCACAACATGCTTTCTACACCTAATGGAGTTGTATCTGTGATGGCATTAATGATGCTTCATATTATTCTGAGCTATTTTGCAGTTACTTTCATAGTTATAATGCCATACATGTTTATAGAGCAATGTGTGCAAAAGAAGTTTGGATTATGTCATCAGTGATGTCATAAATGATGTCATAGGACAGGTCATGAGTGATGTAATATGTAAGATCATAAACAGTGCATGGCTGGGGTGCAAGTTATAGTTCGTTCTGCTAACTATGACTGGTGAATTTCTGTTTTTTTGTTTTACTTCAAAACTTTAATGTTATCAATGATACATTCATCTAACTATAATGTTACTTTGACCTTTGTTTTTTCAGTGACTGTACAAGTACATATATATATATATGTGCAAACTTCGCCACCAACAGCTGCCTCTCGCAGACAAAAGGACGAAGAGCGGACCCAAAGTTTTTTGTGCCAATCAAGTGAAGTTTATTTCGTGTCCAGCAAGTCCACCATTACGTGTTTCGACCCCCACTCAGGTCTTGATCACATGACGCGTTGCTTAACATTAGAAAGACATTTAAAGTGATACAAGCAGGAAATAACATCATGAAGTCAAAGTGCAAATGCATGGTAACTGAAAAGTTACTAATAGCAGCATGAGTTATTCAATCTCAGTGCAAAACTTTACGCATTTAAAATAAGCCAATAAATATATAAATATATAAATATGCTCACATATGCTAACATTTAAACATCTGGTATATAAAAACAGACTTTTTAAGAATAATATATACCAAAGTAAAAAAATAGAAATCATTTTTTATAAAAGAAGAAAAATCAATGTTATTGAAACAAAGAATGACACATGGCATTTAAAATCTTACAGTGATCCAATGGATCTATCTATATATATATATGTATATTCACTGAAAGAAACAAGGGTTAAAGTAACGTTATAGTTAGGCAAAAACTTCAGAAACAGCATAATGTTTTAAACTAAAAAAAAACACAGAAATTCACCAGTTATAGTTACATCTCCAGTAACTATAACTCGTGCCTTAAGGTAACTATAAATCACTCCTCCTCCATGCACAGTTTTCTCATCAATAGTTTCATTGCAAATGTTGTGGTGATATTATCAATGTTTTCATAGAAGTTGTCATGAGTGATGTACTATGTGGGTTAATGAGCAGTGCATGGTGAGGGCACAATTTATGGTTACCTTGGGGCACAAGTTATAGTTACTTGAGATAACTATAAATGGTGTGCTTTTTTTAGTTTAGAACACTACATTGTTACTGAACATTTCACCTGACTATAACATTACTTTAACCTTTGGCTTTTTCAGTAAATTTCTAAACATTTTCTCATGTAAAGTAATATTTTGTTACCATATGTAAATCCTAACCACTCTGCGCATGGTCTTCGGACTTGCATGGCGGAGGGCTGGCCGCAGGACCTAGCCTCCACTGATGCCCTTCTTCAAACCCCCCACCGGAAGCCAACACCACAGCCTTTCATCATGTGCGGCTTGGGGTTGGCCGTGGGGCCTGGCTGCGTCCAACTCCCCACAGGCTGCCAGCCGGGTGCAGCCAACCCCATGCTGCGCACAGCCTTTGGTCATGTTTGAGGTTGACTTTGTTGCCTGGCTCTATCATGACAGATATCCTGTCTGCTGAAATCTAGATCAAGGATATTTTTGTTTCAGTGGACGGAAATCTGTCACCGTTGTGACGGAGTAACCCGTCTGCCGAAATATAAATCAGGCCTTAATCCTGAAGAATTAATAGGAGCTTTGCTGCTGATGCTGTAAAACCCAGCATGTCATATCTCTGTACCTATACCCTGCATTTGATGTATTTCTTCAGCAAAGGATGATCGTAGGAGGTCACCAATGATCATGTGATCAAGTTGAATTCACCACATTTCTTCAGCACCCAATGATCTTGTGAGGTCTGTGTAACATCACCCTGCCTTTGCTGCATATGTTCAATGACCTAATAAAGCACCCGGCACTCGGCACCCGGCACCTTCCCGTTCTCTACTTCTTCATTGATTGCCACTTCCTTTACCCCATGTGGCTCAGAAAGTGTCTTCTGCCTCCTGGTGTATCAAATACATCTTTGTTGGCCAAACAAATCAATCATAGTGTAGACAGACAGTAAGAAATTGACTTAATTCATTTATTATTGAATGCACATCATCAGACACTAAAGAAATGTGGTGAATGCATATTAGGAAACAGGTGACATAGAGGGTCATTAGTCACTGAAAAAATTACAAGGGGTCTTGCACTTTGAATGGTTGCTTGGAGAAATGATGCATTGTGTAAATAAAGAGGGAGAACAGTGTAGGAAGGTGGACTATTATATGGTTATCCTGGCTAGGCTTCACCATGCAATACTTTCACAGACCCCAAAGATGGTCCTTGGATTCACAATAATAAATCCTTAACTCAGTCCTGGTAGTGCAAAGAGCAGTCAGGCTTTACTAGAGGAACATGTGTTAACCATTTCAGAGTATTAACATGGACGATAAGTAATTGACACGACTCGATAGAAATCCAACACCAATTTATAAAAATAAATAGCTGCTTTTTACTGCTTAAACGGTGACGCGAGGAACAAGATGCAAGATGCAAAAACAAAGCAATGGGCCGCTCCTGAAGTCGGACGAAAGTTGGATGGAGGTCCCTCTAGGTGCAGCGTTGATTGCACAGGCCAGTTGCCGCCTGGAGATCAACAAACCTTGGCAACGGTAAGCTCAGCAGATGGTTACTTCGACATCAGGTGGTCCCGGGAAACACAATAGCTGCCCGAAACTTGATAGAAACTTGATGGATGGCAGGGCTACAGTTCCCACAATGCACTAGACCAGCTGGTGGTGGTTAAAGGTTTGGATAGCCTTCTGGGGTGTACACCTTCTGCATAGCTAATTTCCCACATATCTGGGTGCAATGTACCTAGGGCAGGGGGAGAGCTGTTTAATCCTTTGGGAGGCAGCCCTGATTCATGTTAGAGGAGGTTTAGCCTATGAAGCTCGCCACCTTGATGTGCCACTTCACTGGCCATTCTGAGAGAGAGGAGGTGTGACCTCCTTCTTGCTCAGGCCTTTCTTACTGGCTCCTGGGAATGTTCACACTGCCGGGAAGGAGGTCAGAATCTTGTCTTGGTGGCAGCAAGCACAAGGTCAGCCAGAGCACTGGAAAGGCTGGGGAACTAGGTTCGCAAACTCTAAGGTAGTCACCTGGGTGCACGCCACATCATCCTCAACACAAGACTTGTGCCAGGGGTGATGAGACACACTATTTGAGACCAAACACAACATATTTAGGCGGTACCATAATGGACCTCGAGTTGCCCGGGTGCCAGCCCATGTTATCCTAAGGATTGTCTATCACTTATAGTGTCCTTTAATGGTAAAGGGCACTATAGGGGCATATAAGCTTGCACTTACATGTCCACAATTTTAATATAATGCACCCTGCCTCTCGGGCTTTAGGAGGCCTTGCTTAGGGGTGATTGTCATATATTAAAAATAGTTCATTAACTTTGCCACACATGGTGAGGGCAAAGTCGAGGTCGGCAGTTTACACTGTCTCTGCAATGGCAGGCCTGCTGTCAGTAGTTTATTTGGGTCACTGAGGTTGATAAAAACAGTCCTGCAAGCCCCAGGAGCCCCTTTACCACCCATACCTTGGGTACCACTGGTACAATATACTAGAGACTTATAAGGGGGTAAAGTCAATGTCAATTGGGGTTTCCAAATTACACATAACAGTTTTAGGGAGAGAGCACTGGTACTGGTACTGGGGCCTGGGCAGCAGGCTCCAGTGCACTTTCATAACCATCAGCATTGGAGCAAAAAGTGTGGGGGTGGACATACAAAAAGAACACTTTCCTAAAAACAGGATGCTGCGTCGCAGTGTACAGGCACATGTTTCTTTCAGGTTCCTCTGATGCACAGCTGTTCAGGGCTCCGTCAATGAACAAATTGTCACTATATGTGCTGGAGGGGCCTGATTATATCCAATTGTGAGTGAAGTGGGTTTTTCCAAATGTCCAATCTAGATACATTTTTACACAAAATCTTTAAAAGAAATTGACACAGAGAAGAACATTATCCTGTCCTTTCCCACTGTTCCTCAGCTACCTTCCCTTTTGTGGATTCCAGGCACACAGCTCCTCCTCATAACACAAAGCACAGAATATGGGGCGGGGCACTGAGCTCACACTTTCTATGAGTTTCTGAAGTTCAGGTTCCCACAACACAGTCTTTGTTCTGGTGTTGCTCGCTGGCGAGGGTGTGCTTAATCTGTTGGAACTGGTTCAGTTTCAGTCAATATCAGCACGTTACTTCATCTGAATGATGGTTCAAAGCAAGATCCTGCACCTGCCTCTACATTTAATACCAGTGATGTGGGATCTGAGTTAAAGTCTATGGGGGACATGTGGGAAGAGGAGAGTGACAGCTGTCTCATGCTACCACTATCCTAGTGATAGGAGCACCCTACAAATTATGGGGTACTTACACATGGTTATGGCTCTGTCATGTATGCATGGTTTTCTGTGTATCTGATAATGTCAGAATTAAGCATGGGCGAATTTTGAGATTTGGCAATTCGCGAATTTGCAGATTTGCGAATTGGCAATCGCAAAATTCGCGAATTCGCGCGAATTTGCGGATTTTTTTATTTTTGCGTGTTCGCGGGTGTTCGCGAGGGGCTTTGCGTGTTCACGGGTGTTCGCGAGGCGCTTTGCAATTTCGCTGGTTTTTTTTTGCCTGCTTAATCACTGCCACCCTCTCATTTTGTATGCCCATCTGCCCTCTGTACCACTTGTTTCTGTGCCCTTCTGCCCTCTACCCCACTCATTTTTTGTCCCCTTCTGCCCTCTGTCCCACTTTTGTGCCCTTCTACCCTCAGCCCAACTTAGAATGGTCGCCGGCAAGCTGCCAGCGCCATTCTAAAATAGCTAGAAATAGCTTCAACAGGAAGCACTAATAGATAAAGTAAAGCAGGTGCTCCAGTTGAAGGTCAAATTAAGTTACACAATCATTAATCACGCCAAGTTTGGGGTGATTAATGATTGTGTAACTGAATTTGAGAGGCACCTGCTTTACTTTATCTATTAGAGCTTCCTGTTGAAGCTGACTTTTGTAACTATTTTAGAATGGCTCTGGCAGCTTGCCGGCGCCATTCTAAAAGAGTTACAAAAGTCAGCTTGAACTTTTGACCCAATCCCTTCCGTTCGCGGATTTTCGTTCGCGGATTTTGCAGGAAATTCGCGAATCTCGCGGATTGCGAATTTACCGAAAATCTGCGAAATGCGCGAGCGGTACGGATTTTCCGCTCATGCTTAGTCAGAATGCCTTCTAAGCCTTAATGCATGTTAGCATAGTCTGTACCTGTGTATTTGTTGGCAATGTGTGAAAGGTTCACTTTGCATTAGTGTGCTAGGCCTAAGTTTCAGGAAGTTCCAGAATTACCATACATATTCCTGTTTCGTTTTGTGCAAGGTAAGACAGGTGTTGGCGTGTGCAAAATTGCCACGTTGCTTCTGCTCACATTGCTCTGGCTAGAAGGGGTTTTCCATTCCCACTCAATGTTGTTTGTAGCTGTGGGAACTATTACTTTTGTTTACACAATCTTTATTGCATTTTCACCTACTGACATCACCATAAAGCGATATAATGAAATGTAAAATTAGCAATCTTCGAGCCATAGAAGCGAAAGAAGGGGTGTCATTAATTACAGATCAAGTAGCAAACATGTTAAGGGAAACAAATCCGTCATACACATGGCCCATTGGAATGCAATCAGAGTAATCTTCAAACATAAGCAATCAACCCCATCCCTTCCCTCCCCTAAACTGGACATCATCATAGGATATAGAGGTGTGATAACAACCTGACTAAGTTTAAGGACGACCTCCTGGCAATCACGAACTGGATGACGGCCAACTACCTACAGCTGAACGCCAGCAAGTTCGAGATTCTTCTCTTCGGCAGGGATCGCGAGCTGTAGTCCGATCAGTGCTGGCAGGATCGCCTTAATCCCACCCCTTCCCCCAAGGAGGCTGTAAAAAATCTAGGCATATGGTTTGATAACAATCTGTCCTTTAGCAAACAGTCAAAAGCCTTCGCAGGGACTTGTTTTGGACTTCTGCGCGGTCTCAGACCTCTGCTCGGATTCTTTCCCCCGAAGGTGCGACAGACTATTATCCAGGCATCTGTAGTGTCCAGACTGGACTATGCAAACTACCTGTATCTGGGTGCCAATAAGGCGAGCATCCAACGTTTGCATAGGGCACAAAACGCGGCAGCGCGGCTGCTGGTCGCCCTGCCTAGATCGCACTCAGTGGCCCAGGTCCTTCCCAGACTACACTGGCTGCCAGTCAAACAGCGGATCGAGTTCAAGGCACTGTGCTATTCCCATAAGATTCTGGCACGCCAATCTCCGCCAGGGTTATTCCATCTGTTGGAGTACTACAAGCCAGGCCGCACACTTCGCTCGGGAGTTCTTGCCTTAGCCCGCGCTCCCCGTATTTTGAGAGCGAGGGCCGGCGGTCACTCCTTTGGCCACTTGGCCGCCAAACTCTGGAATTCTCTACCTCTCTCGATGAGAGTAATATCGAATCATCTGGCATTCCGCAAAAATGTGAAAACTTGGCTTTTTCCCCGCAAGTAAGTACTGTATCCCCAGCTCCTCCTGGCTCTGGTTCCTAGGTGTCTGAGGCAGCTATGCGCTTTATAAATCCGAAAATAAATAATAATTAAAAAAAAAATATATATATATATATATATATATATATATATATATATATATATATATATATATATATATATATATACGTATATATACCTATATATACGTATATATACCTATATATACGTATATATATATATCTCCATTGGTGGAGGGACACTTTTGAGGACATGACTAGTGGGATCAACAAGCCCACCAAGAACGAGCATTGAGAGTAGAGGGCATCATGATTAACATATCAAGCCAGAAGGCTTATTACTGAAACGTAACAGGGTATCATAGGGATATAACATGTTATAGTAAAACAGTGGCACTAGACCAAGGAGGGTAGAGCATTCAATAGATAATGCCCACGCCAAGTAAAATTAGCCCTTAGCAGTCTCCCGAGCTTTGAATGGGTAGTGTATTACATTCGGTAGCTATGGGACGCTTTTGCAAACCCTGGTACGCATCCCTACACAAGGTGGCACTTTCGGCCGTTCCCCACCTCAACACCTTCTCCTGCCACTGAGAGAAAAGGGGCACAGCTGGGGACTTCCAGCTTCTGGTGGCTAAATCTGTAAAGCGCGACCACTCTCGAGCCTTTAAGCCACAACACAGTGTTCCACCATCTACCAGTGGTCCAGCTCAGTCAACTCTGACAAAGCAGTTATGATATCTTCCCTAATAAGAGGATAACGAGGGGAAGACCCATAACATATGCAGAAAATCCGCATCCAGAGTGCAATAATGGGGACAGGGAACAAAAGTGGAGTTTGTGTGTCATAGGGTATGCTCGATGTAAGATGGAAAACTGTATTTGCGAGAATTTTTACCCGGGTATTCAAGTAGGAAAGCCCATTCCTTAGATGGAAACAGTGTCCTGGTCTTGCTTGGTCCTCAGGGGACCTAAGGAAACCACAGGTGTGTGCGCAGACTGTAGTTCCGTGGTTTGAATGTCCATGGTTCGGTGGTTCCAAACCCGTTCAATAAAGGTCGTCGGAAATAGACGATTTTGGTGTCAGCAGACCGCAAATCACGAGTGCGGTATGTACGAGTGTTTTCGCATCAATCGATCAATGAGAACACTACGTATTTAGTGATTTCGTTCAAACCTTTGGGTTCCATTATGTGAACGGCAGCCATTTTGTGTGGTTGCCCTCACATAGGCCGATGACTGCGGCCTAACGAGTCTTTGGGACACGTACACCTTAGCTGACTTCTGTATGACCTGGCCGAACTGACTCCCTTGCCCGAGGCTGACCTCGTTGAGCCAGTTCCTTGTTAAACAGCTGGTCAGATAAAGATCAAAGGGTAGGACATGCCGAAGTTTATGGTACACTGCTCCCACCTTTCTATCTTGCTTCCAATCTGTTTCTGCTCCTTCCTTTACGACATAATCACTGATTTGGGTTGAGGGTTTTATGATGGGTTTGTCCGGCCTGAGCGAACAAGAATATTGGAATGTGCTTGGTCATTTCTGGTGGGCTGGACAACGGAAAATGGGATTGTCGTCATACGCTACTTTCAAAATGTTACATTTCTATTGGTCAGTTTGTATGAACCCAATGCTAATTTGGAATGTTGCCTGAAGCTTGATTTTTGGCATAAAAGACCATGCTCCGCTCATTGAATTTGTGCAGTCTCTAGCGAACCACCCGTGTTGTGCTTTGTAGACCTCTGTTCCTGGTTGCAGCCAATAAACTTTGGTCTTTGACATCATCAAGAAGTGTCCCGTGTCTCTGTTTGCCAAGGCAGGGGAACTCGAAGGCATCGGGCGTTTTCCCTGACGCCGCTGGGTTCTAAAACCCGGTCCTTCAGTTGGCGCCCAACGTGGGGCGACTTCAGCGGTACCGGTCCAAGCCAGAAGATCGTGGAGAGCTTCGTGGGAAAATTCTGGAGGAAGGCCAACCACTTCATCGACCCCTGTATGTCGTCGTGGTCCGAAAGTCTTTGCTGCGAGGTTCCCCGCTTTCCGACGGCTACGAAGGACTGCTGCCCTGACTGTCGCCTTGTCTTGGAGCCTTAGACGTTTGTAGAGCGAGACGATAGACGGGTCTTCTGGTGACGCCATCGACATCTCAGTTAAGTATGAGTGGAGCGTCTCCTAGTCCTTAGTTTGTTTTGGTATCCCTTTGTTGGATCGCTTTGATTTGGTACCTGCAGGCCCCAAAGCCAAGGGACTCGTGTATTCGCGAGACTATCGTTTTGAGATTTCCCTTGTTGTTTGAAGCTAGACTAGTGAGCAAAGATGCCTGGTCTTAGCAGACTTGGAAAGCTGTTTAGTTGTGGTTGTTCTAAGGATTCCCGGTTAGAGGATTCGTGTCCGGTTCCTCCAATTGGAACTCCTACATATGAATTATGCGTGAAGCATGGTGTGGGCCCTATTAGTTATAATGAGATCTGGGTGAAGTATACGAGGAAAGACGGTGTCCTACAGTGGCCCCGTTACGGTAGTTTTGAAGCTGAGATTTTAGACAATCTCGAAATGAAGTTGTTCAAGAAGAAAGCCTGGCCGGCAATGTTTGACTCTTTCCGCATATGGCGCAAAGAAGCCAAACAGAAAGAAATTAAATTAGCGAAGAAGAATAAACGAGAACGAGGTATGTCAATGGTGCAAGCTGCTATTGCGTATAGGGATAATGAGGAAGAGCAAGAGAGCGAACAGATGCTTAGGGTGAAGAAGTTAGCGGTAGATAGATGCTACCCAGTTTTGCTGTTTAAAGAGCAGGAAGAGAAGAAAGATCTTGCGAAAGATCCTTTAATGTCTCATCTATTGAGTTCGCCACCCCCTTATGCACAGAGTGCTACGGCACCACCGCCACCAGTTGTGGCTGTGCAACATCCAGTTGGTGTACCACCTGTGATTCCTCCACAGCCAGCTCCTCTTCCGTTGGCTACTGTTCCTTTGGCGCAGCCTCCTCAGGGGCCGCCAACTTTGCCTCCCCCTTTGTCTGCTACTCCTACGCCTGTTTATAATGCTCCGTCTGTTCCGACTTTGGATTCTTCTACTATTGTTCCATCTTCTCTTATTCTTCCATCTTCTCCTTCTACTAGACAGAGAATGACTGCTGCTTTTTCTGGTTTCCTTTCTCCTTTGTTGGGTCAATTGGGTATGTCTCCTGTTAACGAGCGTAGACAATCACGTAGTCAGTTGCCTGGTACGGATGAGCGTACAGTTTTGGATCATATGGCGCGTAGATGGGTTACGTGTACTTCTCAGTATGATCTTGAGGGTATTATGGATGTTTTCCAGCAATGGAAAGCACCGAAGCAACGGTACGTCTTTGAAATGATGTGTGTGTTCCTCCGTGAACAATGGATTGACAAAGTAGGTAAAGCTCCTGAAGAGTTGTATCGTATACGTTCTGAGTTTGCGAAAGGGACCATTGTGAGTCTTCTCGACATTGAGAGAGCAATTGCAACGTTGTTGTCATTCGTAATAATGCTCCTTCTGAGCGATTGTTTGAGCCTGATTCGTCAGTTAGGAGAAAAGCACGTCAGTATCCGATGCGTGAGGTTCCTCCGGTGTGGAAGGAAGCAGTTCTGGCTGATGCTGGGTTGAATATTGTAGCTGCGCCTGCGCACTTTCAGCGAGTATGGGTACATGTTCCTTGGAAGCGTGTTTAAGTTTTGGCGATTAAGCAGACTTTACCTGATCCGCGCAAAAATCTGGCGGGAAATTATAAAGAGCTCACTCAAACTGTGGGTTCGTGTATCATGAATTTAGCAGACATAGACATGTTGTTTGGCAATGTTGTTCCACAGCCTATCTGGAATGTGATTTGACATACGGATCATGATAATGAATTGGGTGACACATGGGTTAATATTGTTGCTGCGAATGATAGACAAGTTGGAGGTGCTGAGCCTGAAGATCTAATTGCTAAACTTCCTGGTAGAATTATTAACTATATGAAGACTTTGATGCCCGAAGTGGTGGTTAATGGGGACAAGTTGTCTGCATGTAAGCAGAAGAAAGACAAGACTGTGTCCGACTTTTTCACGCGGTTTGAAGAGACTTTTGTAGATCATAGTGGTCAGGATATGGCTACCGAGGGTGGCCAGAGATTGTTCGTCGACAAGTTCGTGCATAATTTGCTTCCCGAGTTGTGCACTAAGTTGAAGGATTCCGAGAGTGCTTGGGCCGTTTCCACGTCAGCACAGATTTTAGCTACGGCCCAGTACTATGAAAATAGGCGCAAAGATGAGTTAGAGAAAGCGGATAAGAAGACTAAGGAATTGAAGACTAAGGTTCTTCTACAACAAGCTTATCCACCCGTACTAATAATCAGCGCGATTATCAGCAACCTCAGCAATATTCGAGAAACTCGCAAAGAAATGAGTCTTCTCAACAGCGTTTCCCGTATTGGCCTAATCAGTGTGCGTATTGCAAAGAAGAGGGTCACTTCAAAAATAGTTGTCCGGTTTTGTTACAGCGCATGAATGGTGCTTCTGGTATGAGAGGTCGAGGTGCTCAACAAGCGCCTAGAGGTAGAGGTAGCGGACAGAACGTGCGTTCTTTGCCTCCACAGAACTCGATGAATAGTTTTGATCAGCAGCAAGGTTCGTCTGGTAGGACAGCACAGTACTATATGGATGATTACTATGCTGAAGGTGATGAAGCGAATGGTGATGATTGTTAGGACAGCCATGGACAAAGAGACGGAGTTGTTTCAGTTCCAGTAGTTTAGAGTGGACCCTATGTTGAAGTGATTGCATCAGGTGTGTCAGAACCTTTTCTGCTAGATACTGGTGCTACAAAGAGTTCTATTATGCACTCTAAACTCCCTGGCGCACCTTTGTCTGGCTTTGACAATGTTTCTGTAGGTTTTTCTGGCGCCCCCGTTACAAATCCGATTTCTGCTCCATTGTCTCTTTCTGTTGGACCTCGTAAGTTCGAAGCACCCCTTCTTTTGACTACAGGTTGTAATGAGAATCTGTTGGGATTGGATTTATTGAAGAGATTGTATGCGACGCTGTATTGTTCTCCGTCAGGAGTACATCTTACCTTGGGTGAGAGAGTGATCTCTCCAATGTATATGTCGAAAGACAGACTTCCACCTGAATTGTCTTCTTTACCTGATTCATTGTGGGCTACTGGTCCAAACGATGTGGGTCTTTTGGAGATTCCTCCACAAGTTGTGACACTGGAAGCGAATGATAAGTTACCACGCATTCCAGAGTACCGTATCTCGAGTGATGGTGAGCGTGCACTTTTAGCGATTATTTATGATTTGATCGAAAAGGGTGTCATTGAGGAAACGATAGGTAATGTGTGAAATAGTCCCGTTTTGCCTGTTCTGAAGAGAACAGATTCTTCACAGCCTCCTGTATATAGGTTTGTGGTCGATCTTCGCGAAGTGAACAAGATTGTTGTTCCACAATTTCCTGTTGTGCCTGATATTACAGCCTTGTTGACTCTGATTCCGGCTACAGCCACATGGTTTTCAGTGATCGACTTGAAGAATGCTTTCTTAAGTATCCCGATTGCCATGGAGAGTAGGGATATTTTTGGATTCTCTTTAGGAGGACGAAGTTTCCGCTTTAAGCGCACTCCTCAAGGCTATTGCAAGAGTCCATCGATCTATAGTCAAGCTTTGAAGACACAACTTGATCTGTTGGTTTTACCCGATGGTGCAGCCCTTATTCAATATGTTGATGACTTGTTAGTTGCCGCTGATACTGAAGAGGTTTGTAGAGAAGCCACTTTGTCACTGTTACGCCACTTGTCTGATTTCCATCACAAAGTTTCTCTCTCCAAGTTGCAATATTGTCGACAAGAAGTAACCTACTTAGGTCACCTCTTATCGAAGGAGGGAAGGAAACTGACCCCAGAGAGAATTCAAGCTATTGCGAAAATGAGTGTGCCTACGACACAGAGAGAAGTACGTGCGTTTTGGGGTATTACGTCGTACTGTAGACAGTGGATTCCTAATTTTTCTTTGTTAGCGAAGCCTTTGATAGCTCTTACTGTTAAGGATACTGCAAATCCTATTCCTTGGACTGACGAATAGCAAAAGAGCTTTTCCGAATCACGCAATGCGTTGTGTTCGGCTTCTGTGTTGGGTACTCCCGACTACAGTAAGCCTTTCACATTGTATGTTCATGAGAGAGAGGGATGTGCATTGTCAGTCTTGATTCAGCAGTTTGGCGATAAGCAGCGTCCATGTGCTTACTTTTCGTCGACCTTAGATCCGGTAGCTAGAGCGTTGCCGAGTTGCTTGAGAGCTACAGCAGCAGCGGCTGTTTCAATTCGACAGTCTGCTGGTTTGGTTATGGACAACACGTTAGTGGTAATGCTTCCACATGCAGTGGATACCTTGTTGAACCGTACGAAGACACAGCATTTAACTAGTGCTCGGTTGTCGGGTTACGAGTTGACGTTGTTAGCGAGTCATGTGCACATTAAACGATGCAACAAGTTGAATCCAGCCAAGTTGTTGCCAATTTCAGTCGACACAGATATTGAAGAACAACATGATTGCTTTCTGAGAACTGAAGAAGAAACGAAAGGGAGGATTGACCTTAGGGACACTCCTCTTCTAGAGTGTGATGGTACTTTGTGGGTTGATGGTTCGTGTTTTAAGTTGCCGAATGGTGATACGACTGCGGCATATGCTGTTACGACTTTGCATACGATTGTTGAAGCTGCACGTATTCCACATAATTCAGCACAAGCAGCGGAGTTGATTGCATTAACAAGAGCATGTGTGTTGGCGAAAGGAAAACGAGTGAATGTGTATACTGACAGCCAATATGCCTTTGGCGTGGCTCATAGCTTTGGGCGTTTGTGGCGTGAACGTGGGTTCTTGACTTCGCATGGAACGAAGATCCAGCATGGGCAGTTGGTGAATGAACTTCTTGAATCTCTTACTTTGCCGTTGCAAGTAGCGATTGTGAAATGTAGTGCCCATAAGAAAGTTACGGATGATGTTGGTCGCGGAAATGCAATTGCGGATGAAGTTGCGAAAGAAACTGCGAGAAATGTGATGAGCCGAATGTATGTTACAGGTCCGGCGAGATGGGTTCCAGAGAAGAGTATGTGTGAAGATAGGATTGAGAGTGTGAAATCCATTCAAGCCGGAGCTACAGAGAAAGAGTTGAATGAATGGAGAGAAAGTAAGGGTAGATTGGATTCAAATGGTTGTTGGATTGATTTGTCCGAGCATCAGAGATGGTTGTTGCCTGACGCGTATGTGCTTCCAGTTGTTACAATGGCTCATGGTATGGCACATATCAGCGTGAAAGGGATTTGCAAGTTGTTGGCTCCGGTTTGGCAGAATGCGGGAATTCCAAAATGTGCAGAGAACTTGGTTAAGAATTGTATGGTGTGCTTGATGTATAATCCTGGTAAGGGAACTCCAACACCAGCTGGTCATTTTGCTCCTCCTATGTATCCGTTCGAGGCTTTGCAGCTAGATTTCATCCACATGGAGAGATGCAACAACTTGAAATATGTTTTAGTGGTTGTTTGCTCCTTTTCTAGATGGGTAGAAGCTTATCCCCTTAAGGACAATACTGCCTTGTCCACAGCAAAAGCCCTAATCAAAGAATTTTTCCCTAGATTTGGAATGCCGAGAATTATTTGGAGTGACAATGGGAGTGAATTTGTGGGACAAGTCATGAAGAGAGTGTTTGAGGGATTAGGAATCCGGCAGAAGTTCCATGCTGCAAATCACCCCCAATCAGCTGGTTTAGTTGAGTGCTATAATGGCACTCTAAAGCTAAAGTTAGCTAAAATCCAAGTGAGCACTGGTTTACATTGGCCAGATGCTTTGCCTTTAGCGCTTTTGTCCACAAGAATGACTGTGCATTCGAGAATGGGTCTGAGTCCATACGAGGTTGTCTTTGGCCGCCCAGCGAATGTTTGGGGCGTACCAAGGCCAACCAGGTTTAGTGAAATTGAGTACCCTGTGTTGCTTGACTACTTGCGCGAACTGACGACTAAATTGCGTGTTTTACACCAACAGGTGCATGATAGCCTACCACAAGCTTCTGAGGATCCAGGCCACGCTATTGAACCTGGAAGTTGGGTGTTTGTCAAGAATTTTCAGCGGAGCAAGAACGATCAGCCCCGCTGGACGGGGCCCTATCAAGTGCTCCTGTCTACACGTTCTGCATTTCGAGTGCAAGGCAAGAAAGACTGGATCCACGACGTACACTGTAAGCGAGCACCATTGCCCTTACCGTACGATCAGTGGGTCGAGGAGGGACTTCCAGACTCTGAAACCGAAACTGTTCCACGATTTTTGCCATTCAGCGATGCTCGTCTAATTGGTACGAACTCTGAGAGACAAAGTGACGATCTTTTAGAAGAAGCTGTGCCTCCTTTGAATCGATTGAACACTACCGAGCCTGAACTCTTGTTTAAAGATCAAGAATTGCCTGGAAAAAGCCGCTATAATTTGCGACCGAGAGTCATGGACAAATAAAAATAAATAAGCTTTTATGATTTTTCTGTTTGCAGGTTAACTCTCCACCGAGGATCTACTCATTTTTGTTTTTCGAACCGCCATCCGGGTTCAGCTGTAGGGTCGCGGTTGCCGAAAGTCTTTGGAGTGCAAGCCTGAGACACTAGGTCGAGGGCTCTGGTTGGCCTAAGGGAGTTGCCCTGGGTTGACAGAGGCTTTCTTTAGCATAGAACACCCTACCATCGCAAGCAGCATATTTAGTTAAGGATGGATTTCTTCGAGTTGGAGAGACCTGCAAGGACAATGGCTTTTAGAAAGAAGATATGCAAACTGATGTCAAAGAAAAGTTTTATAATACCGTATTTATTTTTGCTATTGAGTTTAATGATAGTCATAATTGGTTATGTGACATTTTCTTTTAAAGTGACGTTTAATCCCACTGTGCAACCTACACCTACACCTACTATTTCTTCACATTCTTTTCATCCTTTGCCTGAACATGAGGTAGTTAGACGACTGGAATTTGCCAATAATTCCTTTATTCAACTTTTGCACCAACACCAGTTAGTGATGAACACAACGAACTGTTGGATTTGTTGTCTAATGCCCCATACGACCGATAAGGGTATTCCGTACTTGGTTTTGCCTTTCAGTTTAAATGGTTCTATTTGGGCTTATAGAACGATGTTTATCTATGCCCATAGTTTCTATCCCTCACGTTCACCGAAGGACAATCCGAAGAATAGTGCTGTTGCTAGAGGCATAGTCGACATGGTCAAATGGACTAATGCCGTTGAAACTCTTCCGATAGATGAGAAGCAACCATATAGTGGTTGGGATATTACTGGATATGGAATTAGTCTGAGTGTTAACCAGCGAGCGAAAAGTTCTCCTCCGATTTGGATAGTGCCCCATCAGGGTCGCTATTGTCTGCAGGGTAATGGCAAGAATCCAAGAGCTCAGCTAGGGAAGAGCGTTTGTACTGACACCTACGTATTTACGTCTCAGTCTTCCCCAGCATTTTTAGCCGCTAAGGGTACCTACTTTGTTTGCTATGACAAAGCGTATACATGGTTGCCCCCTGACTTTTCTGGCACATGTTTTGTTTCTTTCCTGTTGCCTCCCACTTTTACAGCTGCTGCAGATTACCATAAGACAAGAGTTGCCAGAGGTGTCTTTAGTCAAGAAGACACTGCAGGGCAAGAGTTGGGAGATTTCTTTAAGGGTTTTCTGCCATTCTGGGGACCGATGGCTAATAGCAGGAATATTCGCCAGTTGACGAGAGTGGTTGAGTCCACCATAGTCGAAACTGCTGGTGCCCTTAGTAACTTGACTGCTGAGCTCCAGTCGGATAGACTTATGACACTTCAAAATAGAGTTGCCCTTGATGTCATACTAGCAGATCGAGGTGGAGTATGTAAACTGATTCAATCGAGCTGCTGCGTTTTCATTCCAGACAACGCTCCGTCAGTCTTCCAGGCCATTTCCAAGCTACATAAGATCTCCGATTCTGTCCATTTGGATAAAGGAGATTGGTCGTTGATGGGATGGTTATGGGGATTGATATCCACTTGGGGTTGGAAGATTCTGATGGTCATTGGAATGGTTTTAGCTATCCTTTTCATGTTCTGTCTCTGTGTACAGTGTGCTCCTGCTATTTGTGACCTCTGTGCAACTTCGTGTGCAAGGAGACCTGTCCAGAGAGAGGTACTAAGTAATAGGATGATGCTACAGCAACACATCGATGATCTGATGAATATAGATCCAGATTCAGATTGACATGGGTTTGGGTCTGTTGCCTATGTAAGGGCAAAAGGAGGGTCTGTAGTTCCGTGGTTTGAAGGTCCATGGTTCGGTGGTTCCAAACCCGTTCAATAAAGGTCGTCGGAAATAGACGATTTTGGTGTCAGCAGACCGCAAATCACGAGTGCGGTATTTACGAGTGTTTTCGCATCAATCGATCAATGAGAACACTACATATTTAGAGATTTCGTTCAAACCTTTGAGTTCCATTTTGTGTACGGCAGTTATTTTGTGTGGTTGCCCTCACATAGGCCGATGACTGCGGCCGAACGAGTCTTTGGGACACGTACACCTTAGCTGACTTCTGTATGACCTGGCCGAACTGACTCCCTTGCCTGAGGCTGACCTCATTGAGCCAGTTCCTTGTTAAACAGCTGGTCAGATAAAGATCAAAGGGTCGGACATGCCGAAGTTTATGGTACACTGCTCCCACCTTTCTATCTTGCTTCCAATCTGTTTCTGCTCCTTCCTTTACGACATAATCACTGATTTGGGTTGAGGGTTTTATGATGGGTTTGTCCTGCCTGAGCGAACAAGAATATTGGAATGTGCTTGGTCATTTCTGGTGGGCTGGACAACGGAAAATGGGATTGTCGTCATAAGCTACTTTCAAAATGTTACATTTCTATTGGTCAGTTTGTATGAACCCAATGCTAATTTGGAATGTTGCCTGAGGCTTGATTTTTGGCATAAAAGACCATGCTCCGCTCATTGAATTTGTGCAGTCTCTAGCGAACCACCCATGTTGTGCTTCGTAGACCTCTGTTCCTGGTTGCAGCCAATAAACTTTGGTCTTTGGCGTCATCAAGAAGTGTCCCGTGTCTCTGTTTGCCAAGGCAGGGGAACTCGGAGGCATGAGGCGTTTTCCCTGACGCCGCTGGGTTCTAAAACCCGGTCCTTCAAGACCACGGTACACCAAGTGAATCATGTGGCTGCCATGACCCACAACATGCATCGCTTATATACATTCATGAATAACTAGTTCAGAACCGCACGGTGCTCATATAGGGAGACCTTATGAAAGGATATTCGAAGCAAATAGTACACATGAGGCAGTATATGGCACGGTCAACTTCCTGTATCCAGAAGCTATACGCAGTAGGAGAGGAAAAGGTAATGGCGAACTTGAGCCTGGGCAGATCAGACTGTGTGGGTTACCCTGGCTAAACACTGTGTGTGTATACTCACTCTCAGTCTGATTATGGCCTGCCAGCCAATAGAATAGCCATTGTAGCTGCCCTGCCAAGCAGTAAGCTTTAAAATCTGTAGCGCCCATCCCACCCTCATTGGGGGCAGCTGCATCTTGGTCAAACTAACCCTGCGCCATCCAGTGCCCCATACCAAATCATTCAATAGTGTATTCAATGATTTGAAAACCTGGGATCGTACAAGCACTGGAAAATTTACATTGTTGTAGAATAGTTGGGGAAACATAACCATCCTAGCGAGAGTCCGGCGACCCACCACTGACAAATCTTGTGCTTCACAGTATATTTGTATGTCTAAGTACCAAAAGTCTGGGGTGCCACATGCATATTGACATCCCCAAAGGGCTGGGTAGGCCCATCACAATTGTTTGCAAAAGAAAAGGCAGAACATTTGTCAAGTCGCCAAACGTTGAAAGGAGCCGATAGCTCCCTGCCAGATCCACGCGGAGATCCTTCACATCCAATATGACATCATCGGCATACACAGCGTGTATCCCAGGACCCTGGGGAATCCCCCCCTTGTGCATCTTGCCTAATCCACTGTGCCAGAAGTTTCAGTGCCAGAACATAGAGCAACAGGGAAAGCGTCCATCCATATCTGTGCCACGGCACACTGGATATTGAGAGGAGATATGTGGCCCGTGCCATAGGACAGGTGTACAGCAATTGAACCCAGGGCAGATAAGTGGGGCGAATACCAAATCGTTTTTACGGCAGAAAACATGAAATCCTAATCCAGGGTATCGAAGGCCTGTCGGAGCAGAGACGTTTTAAGGCCTTGGCAAAGTGGCCTCTGGCTCAGGGCCCCAGCCTTTCAGGGAGGCCCCTGAGAGAGTATTGCCCTGGTGACCTTGAATGATTCTTAAAACAGAGTGTTTTAAATACTGTTTTTCCTTTAAGTTATTTTTATTGTGGGCGATATGTGAGAGGTTATTACAAACATTTGCAGAGAAATGTGTTTGTTTCGTGCTACATACATACAAAAGGACCTCATATATGAGAAATGGGAGGGGGTAGCAGAGATTATTTGTAGTAATGTTAGTGAGCGGCTGCTGTGTTACAAGATTGAAAACACACATCACTATCCCTAGATATTAGATGTAAACACATTTCGAATCTGAGTGTGCCTGTCAGCGACCTTGCCAGAGACAGTATGAAAGAGCTGAAATTGAATCATAGATTGAAACCTGTAAGATGTCCCTGTGTCGAAGATCTAATAAGAGGCAACCGGCCACTGGGTACTGGCCACGAGCTACAGCCACAATCTTGTAAACGCGGCATTTGTTGACTGAAGTGTAACAGTGCAGAACAAAACCACATTGATCAACGAGTATCAAATGTGGGAGCAGAGTGAGCAGGCGGCTGCCAGCACCTTGCTCAGGCTTTTATATTTAGTTTTGAGAAGTGACAATGGTGTGTAAGAGGGCCTTTCATACGGGGCCTGCCTGGCTTCAACAGAGAGGTGACATACGCCTGTCTGGTTAGTTGGGGATAGCATTCCTTCCTCTAGGTGGGCCATATAAAGCGGCTCCAATTGCGGCATCAGGCGTAATATGTATTGGGGAGGCCTTCAGACCCGACGTTTTATTACGGGTGACATCATCAATGGCACCCTGAATCTTACCGGGAGTGAAGAGAGCCCCCAGAGCCTCCCTATCTGCAGTCGACAGCCGTGGCAGTGTCAATGGCTCTAAAATGAGTGCAGAGATGTTGGATCTGACGGGGCGGGGGCAATATAAAGGGTGGTGTAAAAGTTACGAAATGCTACATTAATATCTATTTGGGTAGGCACATGGTCGTTTTGAGGTGTGAGTATGGAGAAGATAGGTGTCTGTGAGGGCGTCGGTCGAATCATGTGCGCCAATAATGTACTAGATTTGTCAGCCTCTGTGTGAGTCTGTTGTACGTAGACCCTATAATCAACAGCATGCATGCACTCAAGGAGCTAGGCATAGTAAAATCCGGCTTCCTGCAACTGCGGTGCATAATCTTCATTCTCAGCTGCAGCCTTTTCTAGAGGAACTCGACTGTTCTTGACATGAATAGGGTCACCAAGGCTTGTTTTAAGGGCCCGCACCACTGCGTTAATGGAGTTCCCCAGCACTACAAACCGTAAAGGCCTCCCATTCCACCAACAGGAATGAGACACTGCTAGAGTTCTCCGTAAAGTAGGCAACAACTGTGTTGGCCACAGTATCCCGAAACACTGCATCCTCCAAAAGCTGGGGTTGCATGCGCCAGTAGGGATACAAGAGGTACCCGATCCCATGACAATGTACGTGCCAAAGGATTATGATCTGACAGTGTCTTAAATAGGTATGTAGCATGAGTTACACTTGGCTGGAGAGAAGAGGTACAAAGGAATATATCGAGGCGTGCATGTCGTTTATGTGGGGGCAAATAAAAAGAGTATTCAGGCATACGGAGTAATGGTATGCGGAATCACAATGCGGTTGTTGTAACGACCACGTTGTGAATCCCTGCAGGGAAAAAGTTTCGGGGTAAACGTTGTTTACCCAATAGAACCATTGGTGGAACAAAAGGACCATCTAGGTACCAGGACCTGTCCAGACCCGGGGCCCCGGAATCCAAAACATTCTCCTGCCACAGGCTATCTAACAGCTGGTATCTGGTGACTGCCATTCCTGGGACTACAGACCTGACCTGGGTGAGGAGAGCAGAGGACAGTATCGTGCGAGAGGCCTACTAAAGAACTGGGAGCCGCTCCTGCACTGGGCTGGTCTAATTGAGTGGCGGCCTGCCCTGTGCACTACCCCATACATAGCTGCATGTCACATTGTAGGTCCCCGTTGGGTCTGCTGAAGTTGGAGGGGCCTTCAGTATCTGGTGCTGACAAGTGAGCTTCCTTATGACTTTGTTGTAGTGCTGATCATAATCTGAAGATGAGAAGCCGCCTGCAGCCATTAGGAAATCGTTAACCCCTTACCTTGAGGGTTATCCTGCTGCAACATAACTGTCCCTAAGCCATAGGGAAATCGTTAACCCCCTACCTACAGAGTTATCCTGATGCAACACAACTGTCCCTATTGGCCTGGCAGAAGTGAAGAGGAGCGAGAGCTGCCGCTGTGGGCGCCACAGCGATGTGGCGGCCATGTTAAACTTTTTTTACTCCCCAGCTGAAATCTTCCTAATAATCCTACCATGACTGTGCCTGACCTCAAGATGGCGTCTGGAATTCATTCGGTCCATGGTTTCTTCCCCCCCAAATCTGACAATCTCTAAGTACACCTGATCTCCATCCTGACAGCGGAGTCCGAACACTATGTCCAACGCCTGGTGGAGCTGCTCTGTTCAACTATTGAGGAGATCGGCCTTGGTTCATCCCCTGACCATCACCTACCCAGCCGTACTTTGGGCATAGTTTTTCTTGCCATCTCCCTGTCTCGCCCATCCCCCCTCATTGTTTTTATGTAACTCTGCTTTTTTCCTTATCTCCTATCTATTTATTTGTTTCCATTTAGCACTCTTTCTTTGTCCTTTTTCCTTTACTCTTATCCCCTCTCCCCTGAATCTTTCCCCTTGCCCGCTACACCGCCTAGCCCCCTGTCCTTTCGTGCCCTTTGACTAAGCACTCCTTCTCCCCTTGTTGGGGAAAGATCCAATATTTATACTCTGAAGTCTCAGTGAACCCGCTGAGAGAGTCCACAGCGCCTAGGGAGTCAATCACAATTGAGGTATGGTATGGCACCCCTTGCCAAAACACTCCCTCTCCCCTTTTTGGGGAAGGATCCAGTATGTAGGCCTTGGAGTCTCAGAGACCCCTCTGAAAGAGTCCACTGCATATAGGTAGCCTCTCGCAACAGAGATAGGGAAATGATACCACTTCCCTTGGGATCACAGCTTACTGGACTTTAGACGCAACTCTGACTTGTCTACCGTTTTGTGTTCCCGTCACCCCTTCCTCCTCTTTCCACGCTGTGTCTCCCACCCTTCCCTCCCCTCCTCCATTCTCTGTCTACCTCCCCTGCTCTTACTCCCTCCTCCCCTGAATCTCTCCCCTTGCCTGCTGCTACCCTTACGTATATGTCCTTTTTGTTTGTCTCAACCTTACTTGTCTCTATGTTGCCAGGCTCTAATATTTGTGTAACCTTTGTAACAATGTAACCTGCAATTATGGTCTGAAAATCATGTAAAGCGCTCTGATACCTACGGGTCTAGCCAGCGCTATATAAAGCCTTTAAAATAAAAAAATAAAATAAAAATAAAAATAAGAAGGAAATTAAAACTATTATTGCACATAATTAAAGAAGCAGATATAACCAGAGCAAAAGCCCCAGTGGGATCCCACATATTCTACCAGTGGCACCACGGACGCAGAGCAGGCCCTCACGCATCCAATGTCAGAAGGAACTTTATTGTGCCCACCCAATGGGGGCCCTCGCAAAGATCACTACAGCAATTCTAGAGGAGGTTATCACACAATCCATACCATAGAAGTGGAGGTGGTCCCCCCTCCTGGCAGCAATACTCAAAAAGGTCAGCCAAGTCGGTCATTGGCAGTCTGCGGGGTGACTGAAAGGAACAGTGTCTTACTGTCGCAGGAGTCGCAGGAGTCGGAGTTCCAGATGCTTTCTGGCAACAAACTAGAACTGGTGTATGGTCATGTGTCCTGAAGAAAAGTCGCGGATGCAAGTGCAGCCCTCTGGCCCTCCAGGGACTGTTGCAGAGAGGGTGCTGCACCGGTCAAGGCACGGGCACCAGGGCAACAGCGTCGTATCTGAGGTGGTTGTTAAACCTTAGGCACTGGAGCCCTAGGGGCTTCAGGTTTCCGGGAAGTGGAAAATGGCTGTTCCACCCAATCCCAAGCAGCCTCAAGTATATCAGAAATGTGGTCATGGTGATTATGAAGCACCTTAAGTTCGTCAGGGAATAGGAGGACATATATCACACCAAACTAGAGCAACTTCCACTTGACCGCCTGGTAGGAAGAGCGCTGGCGCTGACCTGCGAGTGCGTAGTCCGGGAAGAATTAGATCTAGTCATTGTCTATTGTGAGGGATGCATTCTTCCTGGCGCTTCGGAGGATCACATGCCGAGTCTTGAAATTCAGTAGGTGAGCCACAGAGAGGCACAATGGCACACCTGGGGGAGATCTTCTCATTGGGACCCGGTGTGCCCTCTCAACAGTGAGCATTTCCAAGAAGCCAGTTGGAACCACCTCTTCACACTGTGTGGCATTGAGCCCTCTACTCCTTCCGGCATACTAATAATTTGAATGTAATTCTGGTGTGCTTGCCCTCCAGCGTCCTCCACCCATTCATGAAGCATATCAACCTGCCTACAGAGTTGGGCAATGGTAGAATTCTGTTCTGTCTGCCAGGGCATCAGTGAGGAGAGGGTCATTTCATTGGACTTGGCCCTGTCAGACTATTTCAATGATCATCTTTAAGGAAACTGAAAGTAGTAGTAGTTGCTCCAAGTATTTCTTTAATGGCCACTCTAGAGTCCCATATCTCCTGCAATATGATATCAAGTTTGCCAAAAGGAGGGGCAGCCACCGTGGGGGGGGGGGGGGAGTGACTTACAGCCCACAGCTGCCATGGCAGTTAACAGTTCAGGTCCCATGGGAGGGTGGGAGGCGGGGGTAAGCACCTATGTTTTCAAAGAGACAGGCCGCCAGTTCAAACTCAAACCCCTCCTGGGAGGGCTCCAGCATTGGGGAGTTAACTCCAAAGATGGCACCAAGAGGCCCCTCACTGGGATGACAATAATAAATGCCAAGAAGGGTAGAAAAGATGTATACTCCCTGAAGAGGGTAAGCACCACAAATGGAAAGTATCCCCTTGCTGCTGTTAGGGGGGGGGGGGCAAGGCCACCGCCGTCACAGCCAGTCACCGCCACATCGATAAAAGAGAGCTACTGGGTAAGATGAGGGTGTGCTTTGTAAACGTAGTTCAGCCACACTGTAGAGGTCAGGTGAACCCCACTGTCCGTGGGCCAAGTGAGTGGCACAGTCAGCGGCCACGTCCAGTACAGCCACAAGCACTGGTAATATAGTAAGTCAGGGACCAGGCAAATAGGCCTAAAGACAACATGGGGCTGCATTGCTCGGCTGAGTACCGCAGTCAGTCCACAGGCTCCTTGCAGTGATTTAAAAATTACTAGGTTGTTTTTGCAAGATCTTATAATTACATTTGAAGAATTGTTTTCCAGCATTGTGCCAGAAAGTATAGGCAGCAAACATGCAACCGCCCCACTACCCCACCCCCAACTCCCCTCCAGCCCCTCAACACCCCCCATTACTCCACAAGCTTCTTAATGCAATTGGGTTGGATAGAAAGAAAGATCATTTGCTATGAATGTTTTCAAAAAGGATACAGGTTTTAAGATCTTCTGGCTTATAGTGTGCAGAGGTATTACTTGGCTTGCCAAAGATAAAGAAAATATTGAAGTGATGCCACAAGACAGCCAGGGAAATTTAGATTAATAGGTTAGGGATGGGCATACAAATTTTGTTTTGGAAGTACCTTCTATTTACTCATGCCATTTTAAATCACTGAGGCGTTATGTATTATCATGGCCGGTGCTAGGCATGGGCAGCTGCCCAGGGCCCGCGGCTGCTCTCAGCCATGGGGCCTCGCGCCTTTAAAGATTTAAGAATTTTGAGGACCAGGGGCCCTCCAAGAGTTTATATTTTTTCTTTTGTTATCAATTTCCCCTGTTGGCCCCTCTCTCTGGGCCTAATCGATGCATCTGCATGATGAGTGTGAAGTGCGCCCTGCCCCTGTATGAATGAAAAGCAGGACATCCTGAAAAAACCATAGGTTTCAGCCACGTTATAGTTAGGAATTACCATTACCATTTAAAAAACCTTTGAAATTCCCGCGTTATAGTTAAATGTACTCACTATAACTCGCGCGCCCGCAATCCACTGCTGATGATATCATATATTACATCATTCATGACATGGTCAGTGACATCACTGATGACATCACTGATGACATTTCAAATGACATCACTGATGACATCACTGATGACATCATCCTTGTGAATGAGTGGCAGACCTCCTCTCAGCGTAATATAACCCTTGATACACACATTCAAAAATAGAAACAAAAACATTTTCAAAAAAATGGAGATACCAATTCCAGTTAGAACAACCTATTCAGTAATTCCAAAATCTACATACACATCCAGTCATTCACTAACAGTTCTATTTGGGCACTCATACATATACTCACTCATCATATGTACTCATACACCTATACATCTTATTACACACGGACACTCATATATAGAGTTACTCACACACAAACTCAGAAGAATTCTGTGGCTGCTGTTCTGCCATTTTGATATGAAAAAAGCTGGAACAAAGCAGAGATCCTTCTCTCAGGAAACCAAAAGAGATAGTGAGGGAAGTGGGTGGGGTTTTTCAAGATTCTGGAAAAGAAACTACTATAAACCAATCAAAAGTGTTGTTTTCATGTCACATGAATTTACGTGCGCGCAACGTGTGCGCACGCATGCGTTCACGTTGTGCGACCGTCGCATACAAATGACGTTTTACCCGATTTTCGTAAAAGCTTTTAAAAACGTGAAAAAAAAATCGCGAGGTGCGTGCACTTTGCTCGCACCCTTGAGGCAGAACTGAGTCAAAAACAATAGTGGAGAACGTGAAAAGGGGGCAGGGTAGAGACTCCCTTACCCCCTAGGCCTTCTCAGGGGGTCTCTGAAGGACCACGAAGGGCAAAAAAACATGTAAAAAACAAAAAAATCACGAGATACGCGCACGTTGCGCGCACGTTGAAAAAAAAATTAATTGACAAATGTGACTGTTTATATTTTGATTGAAGATGTAGACTATACTGTTTAACTTTATCCAAATCATAAAAACTAGCTGTGCTATTGCATATTACAGGATACAGTCAATGTATTACAATATACAAAGGCAGTTTGTTGGAAAATAAATATATAAAAAAACCTAAAAATTGATACAGAAATTAGCATTTTAAAAACCTTGGAAATTCACTGAAAAAACTATAGGTTTCACACAGGTTATATTTAGGAATTAGCACTTAAAAAACTTTGTAAAATCACTGAAAAAACATAGATTTCACACACGTTATAGTTAGGAATTAGCATTGAAAAAACCTTAGAAATTCACAGAAAAACCATAGGTTTCACACACATCATAATTAGGAATTAGCATTTAAACAACCTTGCAAATTCACTGAAAAAACCATAGGTTTCAGGCCTGATATAGTTAGGAATTAGCATTTAAAAAACCTTTGAAATTCACTGAAAAAAACATAGGTTTCAGGCCTGATATAGTTAGGAATTAGCATTTAAAAAACCTTAGAAATTCACTGAAAAAACTGTAGATTTTAGGGGTGTTATAGTTAGCTGGACATTTCACTCATACAAAACCATTGAAATTCCTCCGATATAGTTAGTTGTACTAACTATATCTCGCGCGCCCGCAGTCCACTGCTGATGATGTCACATATTACATCATTCATGACATGGTCAGTGACATCACTGATGACATCTCAAATGACATCACTGATGACATTATCCACGTGACCATACACCTCATCATACACTAGTATAACCTTTCGTCACTCACTGTAAAATACAGAGTACCATATTTAAATCCATTGACACACCGATACAAGTTTCTAAAAAAACACTCAGTGATTCCTAGAACTATGCACACATCTAATCAGTTACCAACAGATTCACTCATACATGCAGTCAATGATCAATAGAACACTATCAAATATACTTATACACCTATGTCGACATTACACACCAGCACACATCCTATTCACTTATAATGTCATCCTATTCACTTATGCAAACAATGGATCATACTTACATTTACTTAGCTATACACTTATACAAACACCACTTTATCTATTCATATAGATAGTAAATTATACTTAGTGTGTTATAAAATCACTATTACAAGTATACAGTTATCTATACAGTCACGGATACAATCAGTGAGTCTTACGTATACTTATTTATAAACAACAACTGACACATACATTACCTTTTATTTTTCTACTTTGTTGGGCATGTACCATTAAGAGAGATATTTGCTCATCACCACACCTATAAAGATATTCACTCACCAGAACAACTGTTATAACATGTAGCCTTAACGTCATATACCTACTAAATCAACAATTCACAGATCTTTGGACAGTCACACACCTCCCACCGAACCACGGTCGTGCACGCACCTTCTTTGTCTCGGAAGTGTCCTGGAGTCACGAAGCTTTACACCCTGTCTCCCCCCTGTCACCCCCCGGGAGTCAGGAATAAACGCTTACACCCGACAAGTAACCAAGGGGAAAACAGGGGAACAAAACAAGGGTAGGAAGGGGAGAAAAAATGGCACTCCACAATCTTCTTCCACTCAGAGGATGTTCTATCTTCTGTTAAGGGCACTGCAGTAAGACACAAGAACAATAAGTGAAAACTATCCCCTCCCTAGCTGTTCCCAATGTAGTGAGTATGTTGTATTGTATTTTTACCTTGTAGATTGTGAAGGGAAATGATAAGGTAAAAAGGAGACACTTCTAGAACACTGAGTATCGAACTGGATATTGTCTATCCGATGTAGCCGTAATCTAAATACAAAATAACACGATAAATAAATCGTAAATGACAATGTAACTAGTATTTCTCCTCTATGTGTGAAACTCACCACTTCTACAACTTGAAAACTCTTTAAAGCATACCATGGACCGTTCAACAAGAACAATATAATTATCTCAACAGAAAACACCACTATGACCCAAGCGGCAAGAGCCCTTGAACACACTTGGTCATGTGAGAAACGAATCACTTAACCCTTCCGCTATAAATCCTCAGCGGAATAAAGCAATACAGAGAAAATGAAAACAGAACACAATCCTAGAAGCACGACGCTTCTAAGGACTTACGATATCAGGAAACAAGCTCAAACACGCAGGGAACCGCGTACAAACCACCACGAACCACTAGCTCCTCAGAAGCCGCCACCGTGACCCGGAACGAAAGGAATACCAAGCTGGCTAAACGCGAAGCATTTCCTGATTGTTTGGGGCGGGTTTAAGGCTGGGAACACTATTCCTCTGCGCATGCGCGTCGACTACGCATGCTCCAAATCCCGTGTGCATACTATGCCAACCATTGCCAACCACGTCTTTCCTTCAGTAGACCGAACCGAATGATTCAACAAAACACTGACTCTCATACGATGTTTTATTGAATTTTCCGCTCCCATGTGCACTACAGGCATGACAGAACACCCCTCCCACAATGCCCCCCACAGGTTTGGGCTTGTGGGGTACCGTCTGTGAAAGGCTCGCACTAAACGCGGTGCGTGTACGTGACTGGCAGGTTCCCACGAGCTTTCCTCAACTCCAAAGCCCTTCCAGTGTATCAAATACTGAAGGCGACGACGCACTCTTCTGGAGTCAATAACAGCTCCCACCTTGTATTCATCCCTATCCTCTACTACTGAGGGAAGAGGAGTTGTCGGAAGGCGTGTATCCGGTAGTACCGGTTTCAAGAGGGAAACGTGAAATACGGGGTGTATTTTCATTGAGGGTGGTAATTTCAACTTCAGGGCTACAGGATTGATTATTTGGATAACAGGAAAATGACCAATGTACTTAGGCTTGAACTTACAGGCACCCTTCAAGGCTAGATGCTTAGTATACAGCCAGACTTTGTCATTCTGTTGGTAAGAGGGTCCTGCATGTCTGTGTGTGTCGGCTGCCTTCTTGTAGTCTATTTTGGCCTTATCGAGATTGTCATGGATGGTGGAATGTACTGTTTGCAAGCGTGATACTAAATCTTGAACGTGTTTGTTAGAATCAAGGGGACCCCATACAATAGAACCTGGGGTAACAAGATGCTTTGGAAGAACAATGGTTCGGGGTAGGCCTCAAGGGGTCCTTGGTAGAAAATAGAACAGGAAGCGAATACTTAATAAATCGCTTGGGAGCAGAAGTGGTAGGTACAAGTAGGAGTATTTTATTTTACTCTTTTCTCAAGGATATACATAAATAGTCATACTCTTTTTCAGGTGCTCAAGTGAATAGTGTGGTGCAGGAAGTGACATAAGTGATCAAAGTGAACGGACTGTCACACAACAACAACAAGGATAAAAACACAACAATTATATACAGATAGAACAAGTGAAATTCCTTGGGTAGGTCGACGGCGTTTCGATCTATTTAGCTTTAGATCATCATCAGGACAGATGAGCCTCCTGAAACTTGCCTTCGGCAGGAGAAGGGGGTCCGAGTACCGCTTCCGTGGCTGCTCGGAAGCGGTACTCGGACCCCCTTCTCCTGCCGAAGTCCTGCTAGAATTCATTTCAGGCGACTATATGCTTTTAAAGCAATAGCGACGAACGCGCTAAACGGACCCCTTCAAACTAACTCGGATTTTTTTGCATAAATCCCTTAACTCAAGTAGGACCCTCGTCCCAGTAGCAGTGACTGAGCGCTACTTGTTTTCTATCATTAGAAGACCGTCTAATACAATATCCCATTGAGAACAACGGCAGTTAAGCAGCTGCACCACCAAACAATCTTCCTTGCCTATACAAGCAAAGGCAAGTTTCAGGAGGCTCATCTGTCCTGATGATGATCTAAAGCTAAATAGATCGAAACGCCGTCGACCTACCCAAGGAATTTCACTTGTTCTATCTGTATATAATTGTTGTGTTTTTATCCTTGTTGTTGTTGTGTGACAGTCCGTTCACTTTGATCACTTATGTCACTTCCTGCACCACACTATTCACTTGAGCACCTGAAAAAGAGTATGACTATTTATGTATATCCTTGAGAAAAGAGTAAAATAAAATACTCCTACTTGTACCTACCACTTCTGCTCCCAAGCGATTTATTAAGTATTCGCTTCCTGTTCTATTTTCTACCAAGGACCCCTTGAGGCCTACCCCGAACCATTGTTCTTCCAAAGCACTAAATCTTGAACAGCAGGAATGGCACAAGGTCTCAGTGGAGAAAAGGGGAGGACTTTAGGATGGAAGCCATATGACGCATAAAAAGGGGAGAACAAAGTAGAAAAGTGATGACTATTATTGCATGACAGTTCTGCCAACCAAATCAACTCATCCCACTCTTTTTGTTCTTGCAGTAGTTGGCAACGCAAGAACTGCTCGAGGTTTTGATTTACCCGCTCTGTTTGTCCATCCGTCTTAGGGTGATGACTAGAAGACAGACGGACTTCCATGTGCAGAGATTTACATAACTGTTTCCAAAACTTGGAAATAAATTGAGAGCCTCTGTCAGTGACCAAAATAGAGGGAAGACCATGGAGTTTGACTATGTTTTGTAAAAATACACCCGCTAGAACAGAAGATGTAGGCAGACCTTTTAACGGGATGAAATGAGCCGATTTGGTGAACATGTCCACTACAACTAAAAGAGTGGTATTGCCCCTTTGTGTCCGAGGTAGCTCTACGATGAATTCCATCGAGACAGACTGCCAGGGAGCCAAAGGCATGGGAAGAGGAAGCAACAAACCCACTAATCCTTCGTGTGATGATTTTCCTTGGGCACATATGTGACATGTTCTAACATACTGTTGTACGTCTTTAGCTATATGAGGCCACCAACAGTATCTCTTTATCAATTCTAATGTTCTCTTGTACCCCGGATGCCCTGCTACTCCATGGGAATGGCACCATTCCATCACCTGATTTTGAAGGGATATTGTGGGGATGAACAACCCTCCCTGCACATAATGGAGATCTGTCTTGACCACTGACTGATGTTGGTGCAATACTTCTTGAGAAGCGGGTTCTTGTTGGGCATTCTTTACTTGTAGAATGAATTCCTCTTCAGTAGTAAGCACTCCGATTATTCTTTGTGGAGCTATGATACAAGGAGGCATCTCATCAAGGGGGAATGGCTCAAACCCCAGGCGGGATAAAGCATCCGCTTTACCATTTTGCCTGCCAGCTCTGAAATGTATTCTGAAATCATATTCATTGAAGAACTGTGTCCATCTCAGTTGTCGCATGGACAAAGCTCTAGCCGACTTCAGATATTGTAAATTGCTATGATCTGTCAGGACAGTGACTGTGTGGTTTGTGCCCAATAAATACTGTCTCCATTCCTCCAATACTTTCTTAATGGCTAAGAGCTCCCTTTCCCCAACTGCATAATTCACCTCAGCAGGAGTTAACTTGTGTGAATAGTAGGCTACTGGATGTAATTCACCGGTGTCAACATCCGCCTGAGAAAGAATACCTCCTACGGCTACTTGCGAGGCGTCCACCTCCACCATATACGGACTGGACGGATCAGGATGTTTGAGAATGGGGGCCTAAGTAAACGCCTTTTTTAGAATGTTAAAAGCCCTGTCGGCTTCCTCTGACCAATGAAATGGGACCCCTTTTCTCAACAAGCGAGAAAATAGGAGCCACATGATCCGAGAACTGATGAATAAAGCGCCTATAGAAATTCGAAAATCCTATGAATTGTTGGATTTCCGTTACATTCTTGGGAGGTGGCCACTCCAAGACAGCGCTGACCTTTCGTGGATCCATGCTCAAACCCGTTGCTGATACAATAAATCCCAAAAAAGCGACCTGGTGGCGATGGAAAAAAAATGTATCCAACTTACAGAAAAGATCATTGTCTTGTAACTGATGCAAGACCGCTTTCACATGACCTATATGTTCCTCGAGAGTCTTGGAATAGATTAGGAGGTCATCGATGTATGCAATAACACTTTTGTCTAGATACTCCTTCAGCACTTCATTGATGAAATATTGGAATGCTGAAGGAGCATTACAAAGCCCGAAGGGCATGACCAAATACTCATATAAACCAAACTTTGTGCAGAATGCCGTCTTCCACTCATCTCCGTCTCTAACACGAACCAAATGATAGGCCCCATGTAGATCTAATTTCGTGAACCATTTTGCATCCTTTATTTGATCGAGTAGAGAGGAGATGAGAGGTAAGGGATGCTTGTTTTTAATAGTAATGGTGTTCAATGATCTATAATCAATGCAGCAGCGTAATCCACCCTCCCTTTTAGGGATAAAAAACAATGCAGAGGAAGCGGGGGACCTCGACGATCTGATGTATCCAAGCTCTAGCATGGTATCAAGGTATTCCCTTAAGTACAGATTTTCTTTTTCGGTAAGGGAGTATACTCTGCTGGTTGGTATACGAGCGCCTGGGTGCAAATCAATACGGCAGTCATATACCCTATGGGGAGGTAGGCTGGTAGCACGTACCTTATCAAAGACTGTCTGATATTCCTGATATACAGGGGGTAAAACTTTATCAGGCTGGTCTACCGAATATGGTTCTTCAGGAGTACCTGAGACCGGAGACATCGTTTTTTGTATGGTCATGGTGTTAACCTGAGCTGAGGGACCAGGAAGATGTATACCATTAGTGGAAGTTTGTTGACTAATCTTTTCATCAAACATTATGCTGGTGTTTTGCCAATCTATGTGGGGATTGTGGAGGCATAACCTAGGAAGACCCAAGACCACTGGAAATTGAGGAGATTCAATCAAATCAAAAGCAAGAGCCTCCCAGTGTGTAGGTTCAATATGCATGTCCAAAAGGATACTAGAATGTGTAATAGGACCAGATTTCAATGGACTCCCATTGATAGTGTATACTTCCTCTGTGACTTTTTTTTGCACTATAGGGATATCATGGGTAACTGCCCACTGATAGTCCATGAAATTACCCGAGGCCCCGGAATCTATCATAACGGATTGTGTGATTGAATATGATAGCCATGACAATCTGGAAGTAATAAAGAAGTGTCCTTCATTAGTCATTAATGATGAGACCATTTGAACCAAAGGACCCGGCGGTAAGGTCTTTGTTACCCTCGGGTCTGTTAGTTTTCCGACTTGCGGAACTGTTTGGGTTTTACTGGGCATTCCCTTAAGAAATGTCCAGCCTTGCCGCAATAAAGGCATAATCTGTTCTCTCTACGTCTTTGTTTCTCCGCTTCACTCAAAGGTCCTCTGATACTGCCTATTTGCATAGGTTCGGGATCCTCAGACTTGGCTTCTGACTCTGATTTCTTTTCTCTATAACTAACTTTAGGGTACTCATATCTTACTCTGTCTTTAGGTCTTTCTCCCAGCCTATGGTCTAGTTTCACCACCAAGTCGATTAATTCGGGGCATGTATCAGGGGGATCCACTACGTGAGCCAACGCGTCTTTAAGTTCATCACGCAGGCCTTTGTAGAAAAGGGCGCTGCGTTTATGAGCGGGCCAATCTGCCTCTACCACCAATCTATTAAAAGTGGATATATAGGTGATAAGATCTTTCGAACCCTGTTTCAAATTTAACAGCTCTGTATCAGCTGCATGAGTGAATGAATGTTTATCAAACATTTTACGTAATGCTCTACGAAAGGCATCATAATCCAATAACAAGGGATCGTCTTTGTCTATTAAGGGTATAGTCCAGTTCGCTGCCGAACCCCCTAAATATGAAAGAACAAAGGCCACTTTTGCCTGATCATTGGGAAAACAGGCAGTTTTGCACAGGAAATGCAACTGACACTGTATCAAGAATGCTGCACATTTCGAGGGATCTCCATAGAACCTCTCCGGGGGTGCCAGAGGAATGGTATGGGGGGTAACCACTTGCACTACAGGGGTTTGATTGCTTGCACCTGCTCCCTCTCCTCTATGTACGCTCAATGCCTCTAACGTCTCTGAAATGGATTGGGTTTCTTGCTGGAGATTCCCTACCATGTTTGCAACATCCTGTAATGTGAGATCCATGACACTCAGGAGACAATTTGATAGAGGCTTCGCGTTCTATCATGCACGCACCTTCTTTGTCTCGGAAGTGTCCTGGAGTCACGAAGCTTTACACCCTGTCTCCCCCCTGTCACACCCGGGAGTCAGGAATAAACGCTAACACCCGACAAGTAACCAAGGGGAAAACAGGGGAACAAAACAAGGGTAGGAAGGGGAGAAAAAATGGCACTCCACAATCTTCTTCCACTCAGAGGATGTTCTACCTTCTGTTAAGGGCACTGCAGTAAGACACAAGAACAATAAGTGAAAACTATCCCCTCCCTAGCTGTTCCCAATGTAGTATGTTGTACTGTATTTTTACCTTGTAGATTGTGAAGGGAAATGATAAAGTAAAAAGGAGACACTTCTAGAACACTGAATATCGAACTGGATATTGTCTATCTGATGTAGCCGTAATCTAAATACAAAATAACACGATAAATAAATCGTAAATGACAATGTAACCAGTATTTCTCCTCTATGTGTGAAACTCACCACTTCTACAACTTGAAAACTCTTTAAAGCATACCATGGACCGTTCAACAAGAACAATATCATTATCTCAACAGAAAACACCACTATGACCCAAGCGGCAAGAGCCCTTGAACACACTTGGTCATGTGAGAAACGAATCACTTAACCCTTCCGCTATAAATCCTCAGTGGAATAAAGCAATACAGAGAAAACGAAAACAAAACACAATCCTAGAAGCAAGACGCTTCTAAGGACTTACGATATCAGGAAACGAGCTCAAACACGCAGGGAACCGCGTACAAACCACCACGAACCACTAGCTCCTCAGAAGCCGCCACCGTGACCCGGAACGAAAGGAATACCAAGCTGGCTAAACGCGAAGCATTTCCTGATTGTTTGGGGCGGGTTTAAGGCTGAGAACACTATTCCTCTGCGCAAGCGCGTCGACTACGCATGCTCCAAATCCCGTGTGCATACTATGCCAACCATTGCCAACCACGTCTTTCCTTCAGTAGACCGAACCGAATGATTCAACAAAACACTGACTCTCATACTATGTGTTATTGAATGTTCCGCTCCCATGTGCACTACAGTCATGACAACCACACACACATTCAGTCTCCCATACAAATACTTAGTTAACTAATCAATAACTAATATAGACTTTCAAATAGCTAGTAACCAACTGGAGAAGTAGTTTTTACAACAATTGACAAAGTGATACAGATGCTCAAACAGTTTAGTCACTATCCAATATATTTAGAGAGACACTTTAAATTAGTCAAGTAAACAGTCAATCACACTCCTACTAAATCCTCCATCCAGATATTTATATTTATATATCCACTCATTCTTCAAAGCAAATTTCTATATATATATATATAATACATATTTAAATAACAAAGCAAACCACATTCACTGGATGATGTCATCATTGATGTCATTTGAGATGTCATCAGTGATGTCACTGACCATGTCATGAATGATGTAATATGTGACATCATCAGCAGTGGATTGTGGGCGCACAAGATATAGTTAGTACAACTAACTATATCGGAGGAATTTCAATGGTTTTGTATGAGTGAAATGTCCAGCTAACTATAACACCCCTAAAATCTACAGTTTTTTCAGTGAATTTCTAAGGTTTTTTAAATGCTTATTCCTAACTATGGGGTACGATTATGATTGCGGTTTTTCCACATCCTCCGGGCTGGCGGAAGCCACCGCCAGCCCGGAGGATGCGGAAAAACCGCTGCGGAGCCTCCAAAGACCCACCGCCATATTAGGATGGCTGGTGGGTCTTGAATTCCGCCCGCCACTTTTCCGCGCGGTCGCATTACGACCGCGGCGGAAAAGCCCTAATATGGTGGCGGTGTCTAACAGACACCGCCAGCCATATTAGGATGGTGGGAAAGACATGCTTTTCCGCTGCGGCTTTTCCGCCGTGGAATAGCATACGGACTTTCACTTTGGGTGGTCCGTTGCGGGTCCCCTGGGTGAAGGGGGGGTGGGGGGTGCACATGGGGGGTACCTATGGTACCCCCCTGCATTTGCATGCACAAAGCAGCAGGCACTGCTAGGTGCCTGCCGCTTTGTGCATGCAAATGCGATGCATGCATTTGTAGCCTTGCAACGGGTGCAGCTTGAAGCTGCACCCGCCGCAATGTTAAAGATAGAGGATGTGACCGCCACCCTGGCGGTCAGATCCTAATCTGCTTGGAGGGAACGCCGCAGCCTCTGCGGACGTTCCCTCCTCCTCAGGGATCGCGGACGGACTTGAGTCGGGCCCTATATCAGGCCTGAAACATATGTTTTTTTCAGTGAATATATATATGTATATATACACACACACACATCGATCTATCTATCTATCTATCTATCTATCTATCTATCTATCTATCTATCTATCTATCTATCTATCTATCTATCTATCTATCTATCTATCTATCTAGATAGATAGATAGATAGATGTGTGTGCGTATATATACATATATATGTATATATATGTGTATGTATATATATGCGTATGTATATATACATATATATATATATATATATATATATATATATATATATATATATATATATATATATATATATATATATATATATATATGTATATATACATTGTTGCAAGTCATCCTGGTAGTAACTGACTCTGTCTGACCCTGGGCTCTGTTTAACCAGGCCCAGGGCCAGTGCCAAGCTAAAAGGAACACATTAGAATACAGTTAAGACACCCAACATACACTAGGGTGCACTATGGTATGGTGGGGTACCCCTGTAATTGGCATGACCTACCCCATAATTCCCTAGTGCTTCACAGTATATTTGTATGTCTAAGTACCAAACATTCTGGGGTACCACATGAATAATGACATCCCCAAAGGGCTGGGTAGGCTCATCACAAGTGTTTGCAAAGCATTTGTCACAGTTTATGCGGAGGCCGGAGAAGTCGCCAAATGTTGAAAGCAGCTGAGAGCTCCCTGCCAGATCCACGCGGAGATCCTTCACATACAATATGACATCATCGGCATACAATGATACAGTGTGTATCCCAGGACCCTGGGGAATCCCCCACCCCTGTGCATCTTGCCTAATCCACTGTGCCAGAAGTTTCAGTGCCAGAACAAAGAGCAACAGAGCCCATAGGTGCCGAGGTCCCTCGAGTGAGCTGTCCATCACAGTGGGGGAAAGGGCGGGAAGTGGTTGCAGAGCCTAGTGTGTGTCGGGCCATAAATGCTGATAAGCGCAAAATATTTTTCATCAAGTGCCTTTTAGCTGTAAAAATATATGGCAGGATTAGGGAGGCATTTATCACGCGTCTAACTAAGCTAACTGTAACAGATTTTTAAATGTAATGGTTTCTGTCACAAAGTGAAAACACGCGTCATGTTTTCTGACATCGTGCGCCATTATACGTGGGTCTGGGGAGTGGGGGCGAAATGTAAATGCATCTTCCTTTTTAATTGGATTTATGAAGGCAAGCATATTTCCTTGTCCAACTGTGGAAGGCTGAGAAGGGGCCTGCCGTATACATGCGGACGGGAAATGAAACTACAAACCAAACTGCATGCCTCATTGTTTGAAGCGGTGCTTCTGTGCGAGTTCACATGCCTCTTGTTTATAAAGGTCAGGGGCCGATCAGCGCAGCAGATGAGGAGAAAGCAGCCTCCTGGTCACTGGAAGTACAGGGGGATTGCGCTCGAGAAACGCGTGGATGCCTAGACCCCCATCACCGATTAAAGCTAATTGTAGATGGTAGATCTGGGGAGAAAGCACACCTGCCTAGCATTGACCGTGCTCACTACATTCTTGGGCTGATTATAATGCGTTACTGAATTTGAGCTTCAACTAGTCGGACACCTGTTATCTGTAAGTGCTTCCTGCTGAGGTTTAAATTTAGTGACAGGAGCCTCATTGCCTAATTGTAACTATTCTCTGACACTGCTTCGAGGGTCAGAGCAGGGTCAGAAAATAGTTGCAAGTAGTCAACGAGGCGCCGCTCAGGAAGCACTTACAGGGTTACTGCAGGTGCCCAAGTTGAAGTTAATTTCTTTGTAACCATTTTGTAAATGGTAACAAAGAAATTGGCTTCAACTTGGGCACCTGCTTTAACCCTGTAAGTGCTTCCTGAGCAAAATTCATCTCGCTCGCGGATTTGCGGATTTTGCCGCGATTTTGCGCGATTCGCGAAATTGCGGAAAATCCGCAAAATCTGCGAGCTGAACAAATTTTACGCCCATGCTTAGAGAAAACCTCTAGCTAGTGGGAAAGGTAGCGCTAATAAGAACAGTGCATTCCTTAGCAGAGTAAGGCCTGACCTTGGAGAAAATAAACTTTCCACCACCTGCTGTACCAGGAGACAATAAACAATCAGTGGCATGATTCAAAATGGCGACTAAACATAAAATGGTGCTGCGAATGCTAATTTACATGAAACCATGCACAGACAGAATAGCAAAACATTTTTATTTCATCAATGTGTCCTGAAGAAAAGTCGCTAATGCAAGTGCAGATCTCAGGCCCTCCTGGGCCTGCTGTGGAGAGGGTGCTGCACCGGTCGAGGCACAGGCACCAGGGCAACAGCGTCACATCTAAGGTGGTTGTTGGGCCTTAGGTGCTGGTGGCGCAGGTGCCTCAGGTTTCTGAGAAGGGGAAAATTGCTGTTCCTTCCAATCCCAAGCAGCCTCTGGTGTATCAGAAATATGGCCATGCTGATTATGAAGCACCTTAATTTCGGCAGGGAATAGGAGTGCATATATCAGACCCACCGTGTGCAACTGCTGCTTGACTGCCTGGTAGGAAGAGTGCTGAACTGCGAGTGTGTAGTCTGGGAAGAATGAGATCTGGACATTGTCTATTGTGGTAGACGCATTCTTCCTGGTGCATCGGAGGATCACATGCTGAGTCTTGAAATTCAGCAGGTGAGCCACAAAGAGGCACAATGGCACACCCAGGGGAGATCTTCTCATTGGGACCCGGTGTGCCCTCTCAACCGTGAGCATTTCCAACATGCCAGTTGGAGCCACCTCCTTACACTGTGTGGCATTGGAGCCTTCTAATCTTTCCAGCATACCAATAATTTGATAGTAATTCTTGTGTGCTTGCCCTTCAGCGTCCTCCACCCATTCATGAAGCATATCTACCTTCCTACAGAGTTGGGCAATGGTAGAGTTCTGTTCTGTCTGCCAGGGCATCAGTGAGGAGAGGGTCATTTCATTGGACTTGACCCTATTAGCCAATTTACGATGATCGTCTTTAACTCCTTCGATGCGGCCGCTTTTTTTCCCGTGTGCGGCCGCCGGCCGAACACAGGCGCGCAATGACGAACCCCAGCCGTCATCAGCACACGAGCACCGTAGTGCATGACGGCTGGGGTTCGTCACCAGCATGGAAGGGGTTAAGGAAACTGAAAGCAATAGCATTTGCTCCAAGTCTTTGTTCAATGCCACTCTAGAGTACCGTATCTCCTGCAGAATGATATCAAGTTTGGCGAAAGGAGGGGCACCCAACGTTGGGGTATAAAGTCCTTAGGTACCATCATAGAGGGGCACTCCGAAGAGGTAGACTGAGAGAAGGTGAGACCATGAGATTTTGCAGACTTAGCTCTAGTGCCACCCATGGTGATTTCAAGACAACGCAAGTCTATGAGAGAAGGAAGGAGGCAGGTGGTATTGGAAAATGCTCAGGGCTGTACAATCGGTGCCATAGGGGGTGGGCACATTCCACTGCTGCCAGGGCAGTTAACAGTTCCGGCCCCATAGGGGGGGACAAACAGTTATGTTTTCCAAGAGACAGGCCGCCAGTTCAAACTCAAACCCCTCCTGGGAGGGCTCCAGCATTGGGGAATTAACTCCAAAGATGGCGCCAAGAGGTCCAGCACCAGGATGGCTATAATAAATGCCTAGGAGGGTAGAAAAGACGTGTACTCCTTGAAGAGGGTAAGCACCACAAATGGAAAGTATGCCCTTGTGCTGGCTTCAGCAATACTCAGTGGATGTCAGGTGGGACAAGGCCACGGCCGTGCAGGAGATGCTGCAGGTGCAATTCACAGCCGGTCACCGCCATATTGAAAGGAGAGCCACTGTTTAAGATCACGGCGTGCTTTGCAAACGTAGTTCAGCCACTCTGCAGAGGTCAGGTGAATGATGAATCCCACTGTCCGTGGACCAAGTGAGTGGCACAGTCAGCGGCCGTCTCCAACACAGCCACAAGCATTGGTAATATAGTAAGTCAGGGACCAGGCAAAGTGGAGACAGGCCTAAAGACAACATGGGCCCGCCCGCATTACAAAGCTGAGTGCCGCAGCCAGTCCTCAGGCACCCAGCGGCCGATCGCTGGTTTGTACATCATTCGGTGGCCCTCCATCGGCTCATCTAAATCACCAACAAAGGGCCAGTTGTCCCCCAGCCTCCACCGGATGTGGCGAGTGGACAGGGGGAAGTTACAGGCGCAAGCCGTAACCCCAACAATATTGCAGTGAGTGGCCTAGTCGTGGCTCTGGGCCCTTCAGGCATGGCGGCTCCCCTTGTGTCTCTATTCAACCGCCACTCAAACATCTCAGCATCTGCACAGGCACGGCCAACACCTGGGTTCACCGAGGGCAGGAGGCACCGGCAACATGCCTTACCATCTAATATGCTGCACCAGACGGGATCAGGGTGGACTCCGGTCCAGGAGCTCTCTAATCACACAGCTGCCATCTTTGGCGGTTAGCCATGCCCCCCTGTGGGTGCTATTACTCTGTAGATTGAGCTTGTACAATCCTGTGCTGGCGGGATTTAAAAATTACTAGGCTGTTTTTGCAAGTTCTTATATTTCTATTTGAAGAATTGTTTCCAGCATTGTGCTGGAAAGAATAGGCAGCAAACATGCAACCACCCCCCAACTACCGCCCAGCCCCCCAACTCCTCCCCCCCATTACTCAACAAGCTTCCTAATGCAATTGGGCTGGATAGAAAGAAAGATCATTTGCTAGGAATATTCTTAAAAAGGATACAGGTTTTAAGATCTTCTGGCTTAAAGTGTGCAGAGGTATTACTTGGCTTGGCAAAGATAAAGAAAATATTGAAGTGATGCCACAAGACAGCCAGATTAATAGGTTAGGGATGGGCCAATCAAATTTTGTTTGGGAAGTACCTTCTATTTACTCATTCCATTTTAAATCACTGAGGCGTTATGTATTATCAGGGCCGGTGCTAGGCATGGCCAACTGCCCAGGGTCCGCTGCCATGGGGCCTCGCGCCTTTAAAAATGTAAGAGTTTTGAGGACCAGGGGCCCTCCAAGAGTTTAATTTCCCCTGTCGGCCCCTCTCTCTGGGTCTAATCGATGCATCTGCATGATGAGTGTGAAGTGCGCCCTGCCCCTGTATGAATGAAAAGCAGGACATCCTGCAGGTTGCACGATAAAAGATAGAATGACATTCATCGCAATGGAAACTGCTCACCTAGAATGAGGTGAAAAGAAGCAGATAGGAGAGTAAAAGGGGTAAGACATATGGAATAAAGTGAGAGGAGGTGGGTAGAGCAGATAGGTGTGAGTAGGGCAGTTAGACAAGAAGTGCATGCAGAGGCGCAGAATCACCATGTAAACATGGCTGGAGCAGGGCTTTAAGTGTGCTGGGTCCCTCAAGTCTTACACCCGATGGTAAATTAAAATGGACATTGAAATGGGCCTCTATCAGGCTCTATGTTCATGTCCTTAACTTTACCTGCAAAATCACTGATCCAGTATCTGCGTGATGAATGTATAACACGCTAGCAGGGCAGTTTAATCCATCAGATCAGTATGTAGGCTGTTTGTTTAGCCATTTATTGGCCTGCTTTATGATCAGGTGAGACGGGTTTTACTGTTGATTTTATAATATTAAATTAAAACAAACATTGCTTGCATCAAACACATATATTGGCAATCTTTCATAACTTACAAAAAACATATACAGCATGAATTTAGAAGTTAAGAAGTGAAAAACTGCTCTAATTTGCGAACACTGGACACTTTTTTAGATACCTAATTAACTTTTATTTTGGTGCCAGGGCAAATTTTCTGTCCCAGTCCAAAACTGCATGCTAGGGTAATCCATGGCAGTGATTAAGTTCCCATTTATATTTTACATGCTTTACTTAATCTTGCATTTCCAGGAGTGTTAGCTGTTTCCAGGATGCGTGTTTTTTGTATTTAATTATACAACATATTACTCTTGTATGGTGCACACTTGTACTGAGTTGCCTCCAGGTGTCTATAACAGTCTACAGTTGAGCACTTTGGAGTTGAGGCTGAAGGCAATACAACTTCCTCACTGTGCCTGTCTGTGGGTCAGAATATATGATCATTTATTACATGGCCTCTCTGCAGAACACACAGAACAACAGTCCTGTATTCCATTTGCAGTTGTGATTCTGTGCAAATGTGTCTGAAGGGGGTACTCATTGGTCAAAACAGTGGCAATGTGAAAGCAAAGGAATTTATTGTTGTTACTCATTTATTTTAAACAGCTAACAACCATTTACAAAACTAATATTCATGGCTGTTTTTAGGTGTACGTCAGTTGTGTTGCTGTGGCCTAATGGCTTCGACCTCGAAGCTGATGAACCAGGTATGAGTCTCGGCAGAGATGCTCAACATTCTGTGATTCTGGGAAAATCACTTAATCTCCCTGTACCTACCAAAATGAATGTGTCTGTCTGTAACATAACTGGTGCTCATGTAAAGTACTCTGATACCTTTGGGTTAGTGCTATATAAAATTCAATCACAGAAAGCATAGATAGGAACCAAAGTATCAGTCACATAGAGCACTTGAGGAATCACAGAAATGGGCTGATTACGATATCGGTCGGAAAGGCTCTGAACGGTATTTGGATTCTCTTAAACCGTTTCGGAACCTATGTTTGTGGCCAACCAATTACGATAGAAGTTAACCATTCTGGCTGTCCGAATCAGTCCCGATTGGCACTTTGAGACCCCAAGTCGGTCAGAGTCGATTCGTGCAGCTCTATTGGCAGCGCTTCCGACCGAGCGATTACAATATCAGATTCTGACAGCCGTTCCAAGTCTGCCTGCCTGACATGAAACGGCTGTCGGAAACTGATTTGGGGGCCCGTCGCAGGTCCCCTTTCATCCTAAGGCCCCCAGTTGGGGTCTGTGGGGGTGGATGGATGCAACAGATTTGTTGCAAATCTCTAGTAGACGGGGTGATACCAGAGGCTTGGAACAGGCAGTGGTAACCCCCCTGCATAAGAAACCCTCTCTGGACCCCACAAACCCAGCAAACTTTAGGCCCATATCCCTTCTGCCCTATCCTATAAACTTACTGGAAAAGGTGGTCAGCAAGTCATTATCAAGTTACCTTGAAGAGAACAATCTGCTGGACAGGGATCAGTTCGGTTTTCGCCCAGGGTATGAGAATTAAACAGCCTTGGCCACCACACTGGAAAATCTGTGAATGTGTGCCGACAAAGGTAACTCATCTGTTCTAGTGTTACTAGACATGCCGGCCACATTCGACACAGTGAGCCATGAGGTGTTGTTGGGTAGGCTGGAGCGAATGGGTGTGAAAGGCCGAGCCCTGAAGTAGCTGCAATCGTACCTGTCGGAGAGACATCAGGTGGTAACCATGTCCCGGTTTGCCTCCGGTAAGTCTTCGGTACGACACGGGGTGTCCCAGGGTTCGTCAATAAGCCCCATTCTCTTTAATATATATCTACGCCCGCTGATCCCCATTATAAAAACATTCGGGATTGACCTGGTAAACTATGCTGACGACACCCAATTGGTGTTCTCCCTAGAAGGGAAGCAGGCAGTGACCATGGATACCTTACAGGAATGCATGCGCCCGACAGCTGGCTGGCTCAAAGAATTTTTTTTGCAGTTTAACGGGGGAAGACAGAGGTGGTATACTGCTCCACAGCCAAAAGGGTACAGCACTTGCCCCTAGAGTTTAAACTCACTCCTGGGGATGACCCTCTGGCTCCAGTTAAGACCGTGCGTAACCTGGGCGTCTTGATTGATGACAACCTTCAAATGGTGTCACAGGCCAACAAAACGGTCAGCGTCTGCTTTGCTCTATTGAAGGCTTTGCAGCAGATACTTCCACTGTTGCCTGAGGAGACAAGAACCCTGGTAGTGAGGAGCATAATTCTATGTAGGCTGGACTACTGTAACTCCCTGTATATGGGAGCCCCCCAATATATCTTACTGGGGTTGCAGAGAGTCCAGTCTATAGCGGCAAAGCTGGCACTAAACAGGCAGCCCTGGCTGCCAGAAAGGGAGACGGGGGAGAGGAGAGATGGATATAATGGGCAGAATTAATGCAAACATGCTGGTAAATAGATGAGGAGATGAGGTGATGGTCATTGCATGCAAAAGACAATAATGCAAGAGGGGTAGAATCCAAAGCAAAAAGGTAAGAGGCAGGGAGACTGGTGAACTTTGAAATGCAGAGGTCCCTAATTAAGCATACAATAATTTGTGGTGTGCCAAGCAAGCCTCACCCTTCCCAGAGATTTTGGGGTTTCACCCTCCCGAAGAATACTTTGAAAAATGACAGAAGATAGTATTTTTGGGCCAGTTTCCATAAAAAGTGGTCAAGCAGCCACATGTGCAATCCGTTCTAACGAGTCTGCACCACTTTCCTGTGCATCATTCTCATGTAACAACTGCACACCTGTCTTTTCCCTTTTGTAATCCCCACGTTCCCATGTACTCCATCTTTCCCTTTTAATCAACACACTTTCCCTGTCTTCAACATTCTCTCCCACTAATTCCATATTGTGTACTGTTCTCTAGTGCACAATATTCGGATCTCTAATCTCCTTTCTCTTTGGCATACCATTATAACCCCATGTGTACCCTCTCTACATTGTCTCCTCTCTTCTTAGTGAACAAACCAGGAGCAAGCTCCATCTGGGTCCTAATGTAAACATTACTGCTAAATTAGGTGAAAATTATTTTTGTCACTATTTTTGAAGTTCCTGGGTCTATATTGCTCTGACCAAAGAGGATGTTAATAGTTATCTCTATCTGGACTCAAAGCATATTGTTTATATTAGACAGTGGAATCATCCAGAAATTTGACATTTCAACTTATTTCTTGTGCAGGTATTTGTAGGGACTGACACATATTTAAATTTAAATTGCAATGGTCAGCAGGTCACAAGCTTTAATTGGCAATAATAAAACACATGTAGAGAGCTTAGGAAGGCAAATGTTTGATATGCAGCACTATAAAAAAGTTATTGTTCCATTTACTTCTCTTTGCAATTGAAGTATTCATACCCCTTTAAATGTATTCCCACTCACGAGTAAACATTGGCAGTCTAAAATAGTTCAATCAAAATAATATATGCCTGATTTACACTGAGGGCTCTCAATGCTTTGCACAAAATATATGTTTATGCCCAAACTTGGCAATAGAAAACACTGCAGCACAGGAGGTAGATGGAAGAATAGTGCAGCCACACCACACTGACCTATTTTCCTATCTTTTAAAATAAACTGAATGTACAATCATGGTTACTATGTAGAGAATAAATCCGTATTTACATATGCAATAAGGCTAGGTTGTTGAAAACTCTAAAAGCCAGCATGCTGTGACAATCTTCTCAGGAATGTGACACCGTATGGTCATAGGTGATTCTCGGCTCCAAGATTTTTCACACAGTGTCATCATCGGCTAAGAAAGCTGACACAATGTGTGACCACCTGCACAGCATGACAAGGCTTTTGAGTGGAAACAAAGACCTTGCCAGTTGTGAGCAAAATGGACAGGAGAAACCAGAACCAGTGGAACGTCGAATTGGCGTATAGGCCAATCAGGCTGTGCCTGGCAGTTTAATCCATCAGATCAGTACGTAGGCCGTTTGTTTTGCCATTTATTGGCCTGCTTTATGATCAGTTGAGCCGGTTTTTACTGTTGATTTCATAATATTAAAACAAACATTGCTTGCAGCAAACTCATATCTTGGCAATCTTCCATACCTTACAAAAAACATATACAGCATGAATTTAGAAGTTAAAAACTGCCCTAATTTGCGAACACTGGTCTCTTTTCTAGAAACCTAATTTACTCTTATTTTGGTGCTGGGGCACATTTTCTGTCCCAGTCCGAAGCTGCATGTTAGGGTAATCCATGGCAGTGATTTAGTTCCTATTTATATTTCACATGATTTACTTAATCTTGCATTCCCAGGAGTGTTACCTGTTTCCAGGATGCTTGTTTTTGTATTTCATTCCATAGCATATTACTCTTGTATGGTGCACACTTTGTACTGAGTTTCCTCCAGGTGTCTATAACAGTCTACAGTTGAGCACTTTGGAGTTGAGGCTGAAGGCAATACAACTTTCCTCACTGTGCCTGTCTGTGGGTCAGAATATATGATCATTTATTACCTGGCCTCTCTGCAGAGCACACAGAACAACAGTCCTGTATTCCATTTGCAGTTGTGATTCTGTGCAAATGTGTGTGAAGGGGGTACTCATTGGTCAAAACAGTGACAATGTGAAAGCAAAGGAATTTATTGTTGTTACTCATTTATCTTAAACAGCTAACAACCATTGACAAAACTAATACTCAAGGCTGTTTTTAGGTGTACGTCAGTTGTGTTGGTGTGGTTGGTGTGGCAGAGATGCTCAACATTCTGTGATTCTGGGAACATCACTTAATCTCCCTGTGCCTACCAAAATGAATGTGTCTGTCTGTAACATAACTGGTGCTCATGTAAAGTACTCTGATACCTTTGGGTTAGCGCTATATAAAATTCAATCACAGAAAGCATAGATAGGAACCAAAGTATCAGTCACATAGAGCACTTTGGGAATCACAGAAATGGGCTGATTACGATGTCGGTCGGAAAGGCTCTGAACGTTATTCGGATTCTCTTAACCGTTTCGGAACCTATGTTTGTGACCAACCAATTACGATAGAAGTTAACCATTCTGGCTGTCCGAATCAGTCCCGATTGGCACTTTGAGACCCCAAGTCGGTCAGAGTCGATTCGTGCAGCTCTATTGGCAGCGTTTCCGACCAGGCAATTACGATATCAGATTCTGACAGCCGTTCCAAGTCTGCCTGCCTGACATGAAACGGCTGTCGGAAACTGATTTGGGGGCCTGTCGCAGGTCCCCTTTCATCCCAAGGCCCCCAGTTGTGGTCTGTGGGGGTGGATGGATGCAACAGATTTGTTGTCACTCTCTAGAAGACAGGGTGATACCAGAGGCTTGGAAGCAAGCAGTGGTAACCCCCCTGCTTAAGAAACCCTCTCTGGACCCCACAAACCCAGCAAACTTTAGGCCTATATCGCTTCTGCCCTATCCCATAAAATTACTGGAAAAGGTGGTCAGCAAGTCATTATCAGGTTACCTTGAAGAGAACAATCTGCTGGACAGGGATCAGTTCGGTTTTCGCCCAGGGCATGGGACGGAAACAGCTTCGGCTACCATACTGGATAATCTGCGAATGAGTGCCGACAAAGGTAACTCATTTGTTCTAGTGTTACTAGACATGTCGGCCGCATTCGACACATTGAGCCATGAGGTGTTGTTGGGTAGGCTGGAGCGAATGGGTGTGAAAGGCCGAGCCCTGAAGTAGCTGCAATCGTACCTGTCGGAGAGACATCAGGCGGTAACCATGTCCCCGTTTGCCTCCGCTAAGTCTTCGGTACGACACGGGGTGCCACAGGGTTCGTCAATAAGCCCCATTCTCTTGAATATATATCTACGCCCGCTGATCCCCATTATAAAATCATTCGGGATAGACCTGGTAAACTATGCTGACGACACCCAATTGGTGTTCTCCCTAGAAGGGAAGCAGGCAGTGACCATAGATACCTTTCAGGAATGAATGCACCCGAATGCCGGCTGGTTCAAAGAAATTTTTTGGCAGTTTAACGGGGGAAGACAGAGGTGGTATACTGCTCCACGGCCAAAAGGGTACAGCACTTGCTGCTAGAGTTTAAACTCACTCCTGGGGATGACCCTCTGGCTCCAGTTAAGACCGTGCGTAATCTGGGCGTCTTGATTGATGACAACCTCCAAATGGCGTCACAGGCCAACAAAACGGTCAGTGGCTGCTTTGCTCTATTGAAGGCTTTGCAGCAGATACTTCCACTGTTGCCTGAGGAGACAATACCCCTGGTAGTGAGGAGCATAATTCTATGTAGGCTGGACTACTGTAACTCCCTGTATATTTGAGCCCCCCAATACATCTTACTGGGGTTGCAGAGAGTCCAGTCTATAGCGGCAAAGCTGGCCCTAAACAGGCAACGCATATCCTCCACCACTCTGGCTTTGAGAGACCTTAATTGGCTCCCCATCAAGGAGAGAATCTGCTTCAAATTTCTGTGCATTGTGTTCAGACTGGTACATGGTACAGGCCCGATCCCTATGCAGGAGAAATTTACATGGTACAAGCCTGTAAGACATCTCCGCTCTTCGAGCGCCTATCTGGTAACAATTGCTAAATTCAAGAAATTCAGGATGGGAGGTAGGGCCTTTGGCATAGCAGCCTCACGACTCTGGAACGACCTTCCCCTGAGTATTAGACAGGTGACTTCCCTGCTATGTTTCAGAAAGAGTCTGAAAACCTTGTTTTTCCCTAAGAATGAGAGCAATGCTTCCCACTGATAGTCTGGCCCATTGCCTGCGGTTGTCACATGCTAAGTTGCAGCCCCAGGATACCCTTGGGGTGACAGTTTTGCGCTATATAAGAAATGCATACATACATACATACTCAAGGGTTCCCCCCCTTTAAAACCATGCACAGTGTGGCAGGCACCATGGGGTGCCTGAGACACGTTGCAAGGTTTTCAGCAACCAACCCTTTTTTCAATGGGAGACTGTGTTCTTGTTCGGAACACAGGCTGCCATTGAAGTCAATGGGTGTCCTAATGAATGTTGTTTGGAAACATCGTAATTGGTCAGTTGTACTCGCCTAACCCGAGTCCGTCGGAACCAATTCCGAAACGGAGCAGGTCAGAAGAGATTCCGATCAACATCGTAATCGGCCCCTATGTCTTTAAGCTATGCCCTTAATTAGATAATCCACATCCCTTTTAGAGAACCACCTATTTTTTTCAGCCCACTTAAAGACCTGGCTGCCAGAAAGGGAGACAGGGGGAGAGGAGAGATGAATATAATGGGCAGAATCAATGCAAAAATGCTGGTAAATAGATGAGGAGATGAGGTGATGGTCATTGCATGCAAAAGACAACAATGCAAGAGGGGTAGAATCCATGCAAAAAGGTAAGAGGCAGGGAGACTGGTGAACTTTGAAATGCAGAGGTCCCTAATTAAGCATACAATAATTTGTGGTGTGCCAGGCAAGCCTCACCCTTCCCAGAGATTTTGGGGTTTCACCCTCCCCAAGAATACTTTGAAAATTGGCAGAAGATAGTATTTTTGGGCCAGTTTCCATAAAAAGTGGTCAAGCAGCCACATGTGCAATCCGTTCTAACGAGTCTGCACCACTTTCCTTTGCATCATTCTCATGTAACAACTGCACACCTGTCTTTTCCCTTTTGTAATCCCCACGTTCCCATGTACTCCATCTTTCCCTTTTAATCAACACGCTTTCCTGTCTTCAACATTCTCTCCCACTAATTCCATATTGTGTACTGTTCTCTAGTGCACAATATTCGGATCTCTAATCTCCTTTCTCTTTGGCATACCATTATAACCCCATGTGTACCCTCTCTACATTGTCTCCTCTCTTCTTAATGAACAAAACAGGAGCAAGCTCCATCTGCATGTGGGTCCTAATGTAAACATTACTGCTAAATTGGGTGAGAATTATTTTTGTCACTATTTTTGCAGTTCCTGGGTCTATATTGCTCTGACCAAAAAGGATGTTAATAGTTATCTCCATCTGTACTCAAAGCATATTGTTTATATTAGACAGTGGAATCATCCAGGAATTTGACATTTCAACTTATTTCTTGTGCAGGTATGTGTAGGGACTGACACATATTTAAATTTAAATTGCAATGGTCAGCAGGTCACAAGCTTTAATTGGCAATAATAAAACACATGTAGAGAGCTTAGGAAGGCAAATGTTTGATATGCAGCACTATAAAAAAGTTATTGTTCCATTTACTTCTCTTTCAAATTGAAGTATTCCTACCCCTTTAAATGTATTCCTACTCACGAGTAAACATTGGCAGTCTAAAATAGTTTAATCAAAATAATATATGCCTGATTTACACTGAGGGCTCTCAATGCTTTGCACAGAATATATGTTTATGATCAAACTTGGCAATAGAAAACACTGCAGCACAGGAGGTAGATGGAAGAATAGTGCAGCCACACCACACTGACCTATTTTCCTATCTTTTAAAATAAACTGAATGTACAATCATGGTTACTATGTAGAGAATAAATCCGTATTTACATATGCAATAAGGCTAGGTTGTTGAAAACTCTAAAAGCCAACATGCTGTGACAATCTTCTCAGGAAAGTGACACCGTATGGTCATAGGTGATTCTCGGCTCCAAGGTTTTTCACAGAGTGTCATCATCGGCTAAGAAAGCTGACACAATGTGTGACAACCTGCACAGCATGACAAGGCTTTCGAGTGGAAACAAAAACCTGGCCAGTTGTGAGCAAAATGGACAGGAGAAACCTGAACTAGTGGAACGTCGAATTGGCGTATAGGCCAATCAGGCTGTGCATGGCAGTTTAATCCATCAGATCAGTATGTAGGCCGTTTGTTTTGCCTTTTATTGGCCTGCTTTATGATCAGGTGAGCCGGTTTTTACTGTTTATTTCATAATATTAAAACAAACATTGCTTGCAGCAAACTCATATCTTGGCAATCTTCCATACCTTACAAAAAACATATACAGCATGAATTTAGAAGTTAAAAATTGCCCTAATTTGCGAACACTGGTCACTTTTCTAGAAACCTAATTTACTCTTATTTTGGTGCTGGGGCACATTTTCTGTCCCAGTCCGAAGCTGCATGTTAGGGTAATCCATGGCAGCGATTTAGTTCCTATTAATATTTTACATGCTTTACTTAATCTTGCATTCCCAGGAGTGTTAGCTGTTTCCAGGATGCGTGTTTTTTGTATTTAATTTCCCAACATATTGCTCTTGTATGGTGCACACTGTGTAATGAGTTGCCTCCAGGTGTATATAACAGTCTACAGTTGAGCATTTTGGAGTTGAGGCTGAAGGCAATACAACTTTCCCACTGTGCCTGTCTGTGGGTCAGAATATATGATCATTTATTACATGGCCTCTCTGCAGAGCACACAGAACAACAGTCCTGTATACCATTTGCAGTTGTGATTCTGTGCAAATGTGTGTGAAGGGGGTACACATTGGTAAAAACAGTGACAATGTGAAAGCAAAGGAATTTATTGTTGTTACTCATTTATCTTAAACAGCTAACAACCATTGACAAAACTAATACTCATGGCTGTTTTTAGGTGTACGTCAGTTGTGTTGGTGTGGCCTAATGGCTAGAGTGGTCGACCTCAAAGCTGGAGAACAAGGTATGAATCTCGGCAGAGATGCTCAACATTCTGTGATTCTGGGAACATCACTTAATCTCCCTGTGCCTACCAAAATGAATGGGTATGTCTGTAACATAACTGGTGCTTATGTAAAGTACTCTGATACCTTTGGGTTAGCGCTATATACAATTCAATCACAGAAAGCATAGATAGGAACCAAAGTATCAGTCACATAAAGCACTTTGGGAATCACAGAAATGGGCTGATTACGATGTCGGTCGGAAATGCTCTGAACGTTATTCGGATTCTCCTAAACCGTTTCAGAACCTATTTTTGTGACCAACCAATTACGATAGAAGTTAACCATTCGGGCTGTCCGAATCAGTCCCGATTGGCACTTTGAGACCCCAAGTCGGTCAGAGTCGATTCATGCAGCTCTATTGGCAGCGTTTCTGGCCGAGCGATTACGATATCAGATTCTGACAGCCGTTCCAAGTCTGACTGCCTGACATGAAACGGCTGTCGGAAACTGATTTGGGGGCCTGTCGCAGGTCCCCTTTCATCCCAAGGCCCCCAGTTGGGGTCTGTGGGGGTGGATGGATGCAACAGATTTGTTGTCAATCTCTAGAAGACGGGGTGATACCAGAGGCTTGGAAGCAGGCAGTGATAACCCCCCTGCTTAAGAAACCCTCTCTGGACCCCACAAACCAAGCAAACTTTAGGCCTATTTCCCTTCTGCCCTATCCTATAAAATTACTGGAAAAGGTGGTCAGCAAGTCATTATCAGATTACCTTGAAGAGAGCAATCTGCTGGACAGGGATCAGTTCGGTTTTCGCACAGGGCATCGGGACGGAAACAGCCTTGGCTACCATACTGGATAATCTGCGAATGCGTGCCGACAAAGGTAACTCATCTGTTCTAGTGTTACTCGACACGTCGGCCGCATTCGACACATTGAGCCATGAGGTGTTGTTGGGTAGGCTGGAGCGAATGGGTGTGAAAGGCCGAGCCCTAAAATAGCTGCAATCGTACCTGTCGGAGAGACATCAGGTGGTAACCATGTCCCCGTTTGCCTCCGCTAAGTCTTCGGTACGACACGGGGTGCCACAGGGTTCATCAATAAGCCTCATTCTCTTAAATATATATCTACGCCCGCTGATCCCCATTATAAAATCATTCGGGATTGACCTGATAAACTATGCTGACGACACCCAATTGGTGTTCTCCCTATAAGGGAAGCAGGCAGTGACCATGGATACCTTTCAGGAATGCATGCGCCCAACTGCCGGCTGGTTCAAATAATTTTTTGGGCAGTTTAATGGGGGAAGACAGAGGTGGTATACTGCTCCATGGCCAAAAGGGGACAGCACTTGCCGCTAGAGTTTAAACTCACTCCTGGGGATGACCCTCTGGCTCCAGTTAAGACCGTGCGTAATCTTGGCGTCTTGATTGATGACAACCTCCAAATGGCGTCACAGGCCAACAAAACGGTCAGCGGCTGCTTTGCTTTATTGAAGGCTTTGCAGCAGATACTTCCACTGTTGCCTGAGGAGACAATACCCCTGGTAGTGAGGAGCATAATTCTATGTAGGCTGGACTACTGTAACTCCCTGTATATTGGAGCCCCCAATACATCTTACTGGGGTTGCAGAGAGTCCAGTCTATAGCAGCAAAGCTGGCACTAAACAGGTAACGCAGATCCTCCACCACTCTGGCTTTGAGAGACCTTCATTGGCTCTCCATCAAGGAGAGAATCTGCTTCAAATTGTTGTGCATTGTGTTCAGACTGGTACATGGTACGGGCCCGATCCCTATGCAGGAGAGATTTACTTGGTACAAGCCTGTAGGACATCTCCGCTCTTCGAGCGCCTATCTGGTAACAATTGCTAAATTCAAGAAATCCAGGATGGGAGGTAGGGCCTTTGGCATAGCAGCCTCACGACTCTGGAACGACCTTCCCCTGAGTATTAGACAGGTGACTTCCCTGCTATGTTTCAGAAAGAGTCTTAAAACTTGTTTTTCCCTAAGAATGAGAGCAATGCCTCCCACTGATAGTCTGACCCATTGCCTGCGGTTGCCACATGCTAAGTTGCAGCGCCACAATACCCTTGGGGTGACAGTTTTGCGCTATATAAGAACTGCACACATACATACATACTCAAGGGATCCCCTCCTTTAAAACCATGCACAGTGTGGCAGGCACCATGGGGTGCCTGAGACACGTTGCAAAGTTTTCCGCAACAACCCTTTTTTCAATGGGAGCCTGTGTTCTTGTTCGGAACACAGGCTGCCATTGAAGTCAATGGGTGTCCAAATGAATGGTGTTTGGAAACATCGTAATTGGTCGGTTGGACTCGCCTAACCCGAGTCCGTCGGAACCAATTCCGAAACCGAGCAGGTCAGAAGAGATTCCGATCAACATCGTAATCGGCCCCTATGTGTTTAAGCTATGCCCTTAATTAGAAAAACCACATCCCTTTTAGAGAACCACCTATTTGTTTCAGCCCACTTAAAGCCCTGGCTGCCAGAAAGGGAGACAGGGGGAGAGGAGAGATGGATATAATGGGCAGAATCAATGCAAACATGCTGGTAAATAGATGAGTAGATGAGGTGATGGTCATTGCACGCAAAAGACAACAATGCAAGAGGGGTAGAATCCATGCAAAAAGGTAAGAGGCAGGGAGACTGGTGAACTTTGAAATGCAGAGGTCCCTAATTAAGCATACAATAATTTGTGGTGTGCCAGGCAAGCCTCACCCTTCTCAGAGATTTTGGGGTTTCACCCTCCCCAAGAATACTTTGAAAAATGGCAGAAGATAGTATTTTTGAGCCAGTTTCCATAAGAAGTGGTCAAGCAGCCACATGTGCAATCTGTTCTAACGAGTCTGCACCACTTTCCTGTGCATCATTCTCATGTAACAACTGCACACCTGTCTTTTCCCTTTTGTAATCCCCACGTTCCCATGTGCTTCACCTTTCCCTTTTAATCAACACGCTTTCCTGTCTTCAACATTCTCTCCCACTAATTCCATAGTGTGTACTGTTCTCTAGTGCACAATATTCGGATCTCTAATCTCCTTTCTCTTTGGCATACCATTATAACCCCATGTGTACCCTCTCTACATTGTCTCCTCTCTTCTTAGTGAACGAAACAGGAGCAAGCTCCATCTGGGTCCTAATGTAAACATTACTGCTAAATTGGGTGAGAATTATTTTTGTCACTATTTTTGCAGTTCCTGGGTCTATATTGCTCTGACCAAAGAGGATGCTAATAGTTATCTCCATCTGGACTCAAAGCATATTGTTTATATTAGACAGTGGAATCGTCCAGGAATTTGACATTTCAACTTATTTCTTGTGTAGGTGTTTGTAGGGACTGACACATATTTAAATTTAAATTGCAATGGTCAGCAGGTCACAAGCTTTAATTGTCTATTAATAAAACACATTTAGAGAGCTTAGGAAGGCAAATGTTTGATATGCAGCACTATAAAAAAATTATTGTTCCATTTACTTCTCTTTGCAATTGAAGTAGTCCTACCCCATTAAATGTATTCCTACTCACCAGTAAACATTGGCAGTCTAAAATAGTTCAATCAAAATAATATATGCCTGATTTACACTGAGGGCTCTCAATGCTTTGCACAAAATATACGTTTATGTCCAAACTTGGCAATAGAAAATACTTCAGCACAGGAGGTAGAAGGAAGAATAGTGCAGCCACACCACACTGACCTATTTTCCTATCTTTTAAAATAAACTGAATGTACAATCATGGTTACTATGTAGAAAATAAATCTGTATTTACACATGCAATAAGGCTAGGTTGTTGAAAACTCTAAAAGCCAGCATGCTGTGACAATCTTCTCAGGAATGTGACACCGTATGGTCATACGTGATTCTCGGCTCCATTTTTCACACAGTGTCATCATCGGCTAAGAAAGCTGACACAATGTGTGACCACCTGCACAGCATGACAAGTCTTTCGAGTGGAAACAAAAACCTGGCCAGTTGTGAGCAAAATGGACAGGAGAAACCTGAACCAGTGGAACGTCGAATTGGCCTATAGGCCAATCAGGCTAGGCCTGGCAGTTTAATCCATCAGATCAGTATGTAGGCCGTTTGTTTAGCCATTTATTGGCCTGCTTTATGATCAGGTGAGCCGGTTTTTACTGTTGATTTCATAATATTAAAACAAACATTGCTTGCAGAAAACTCATATCTTGGCAATCTTCCAAACCTTACAAAAAACATATACAGCATGAATTTAGAAGTTAAAAATTGCCCTAATTTGCGAACACTGGTCACTTTTCTAGAAACCTAATTTACTCTTATTTTGGTGCTGGGGCACATTTTCTGTTCCAGTCCGAAGCTGCATGTTAGGGTAATCCATGGCAGCGATTTAGTTCCTATTAATATTTTACATGCTTTACTTAATCTTGCATTCCCAGGAGTGTTAGCTGTTTCCAGGATGCGTGTTTTTTGTATTTAATTTCACAACATATTGCTCTTGTATGGTGCACACTGTGTAATGAGTTGCCTCCAGGTGTCTATAACAGTCTACAGTTGAGCACTTTGGAGTTGAGGCTGAAGGCAATACAACTTTCCCACTGTGCCTGTCTGTGGGTCAGAATATATGATTATTTATTACGTGGCCTCTCTGCAGAGCACACAGAACAACAGTCCAGTATTCCAGTTGCAGTTGTCATTCTGTGCAAATGTGTGTGAAGGGGGTACTCATTGGTCAAAACAGTGACAATGTGAAAGCAAATAAATGTATTGTTGTTACTCATTTATCCTAAACATCTAACAACCATTGACAAAACTAATACTCATGGCTGTTGTTAGGTGTACGTCAGTTGTGTTGGTGTGGCCTAATGGCTAGAGTGGTCGACCTCAAAGCTGGGGAACCAGGTATGAGTCTCGGAAGAGATGCTCAACATTCTGTGATTCTGGGAACATCACTTAATCTCCCTGTGCCTACCAAAATGAATGTGTCAGTCTGTAACATAACTGGTGCTCATGTAAAGTACTCTGATACCTTTGGGTTAGCGCTATATAAAATTCAATCACAGAAAGCATAGATAGGAACCAAAGTATCAGTCACATAGAGCACTTTGGGAATCACAGAAATGGGCTGATTACGATGTCGGTCGGAAAGGCTTTGAACGTTCTTCGGATTCTCCTAAACCGTTTCGGAACCTATGTTTGTGACCAACCAATTACGATAGAAGTTAACCATTCGGGCTGTCCGAATCAGTCCCGATTGGCACTTTGAGACCCCAAGTCGGTCAGAGTCGATTTGTGCAGCTCTATTGGCAGCTTTTCCGACCGATCGATTACGATATCAGATTCTGACAGCCGTTCCAAGTCTGCATGCCTGACATGAAACGGCTGTCGGAAACTGATTTGGGGGCCTGTCGCAGGTCTCCTTTCATCCCAAGGCCCCCAGTTGGGGACTGTGGGGGTGGATGGATCCACAGATTTGTTGTCAATCTCTAGAAGACGGGGTGATACCAGAGGTGTGGAAGCAGGCAGTGGTAACCCCCCCGCTTAAGAAACCCTCTCTGGACCCCACAAACCCAGCAAACTTTAGGCCTATATCCCTTCTGCCCTATCCTATAAAATTACTGGAAAAGGTGGTCAGCAAGTCATTATCAGGTTACCTTGACGAGAACAATCTGCTGGACAGGGATCAGTTCGGTTTTCGCCCAGGGCATGGGACGGAAACAGCCTTGGCTACCATACTGGATAATCTGCGAATGCGTGCCGACAAAGGTAACTCATCTGTTCTAGTGTTACTAGACATGTCGGCCGCATTCGACACATTGAGCCATGAGGTGTTGTTGGATAGGCTGGAGCGAATGGGTGTGAAAGGCCGAGCCCTGAAGTATCTGCAATCGTACCTGTCGGAGAGACATCAGGTGGTAACCATGTCTCCGTTTGCCTCCGCTAAGTCTTCGGTACAACACGGGGTGCCACAGGGTTCGTCAATAAGCCCCATTCTCTTTAACCCCTCCCCTGCTGATGACGGAACCGCTCCATCATCAGCTACAGTTGAGCTGTGCTGATGACGGAGTGGTTCCGTCAAGGCCCAGCCGCCGCGCCTGCGCGGCGCTGATTTCGCGCCTGCGCGGGCGTTCTAATGAGCGGGGCGGGTCATGACGGAACCGCTCCGTCACCAGCATAGCTCAAGCGCGGCTGGTGACGGAGCGGCTCCGTCACCAGCCTGTGGCCGCCGCGCGGCCGCCCCGCCCCTTTAGCGCTGCGGCAGAATAGCCACCGCAGCGAAGGGGTTAATATATATCTACGCCCGCTGACCCCCATTATAAAATCATTCGGGATTGACCTGGTAAACTATGCTGACGTCACCCAATTGGTGTTCTCCCTAGAAGGGAAGCAGGCAGAGACCATGGATACCTTTCAGGAATGCATGCGCTCGACTGCCGTCTGGTTCAAAGACATTTTTTGGCAGTTTAACGCGGGAAGACAGAGGTGGTATACTGCTCCACAGCCAAAAGGGTACAGCACTTGCCGCTAGAGTTTAAACTCACTCATGGGGATGACCCTCTGGCTCCAGTTAAAACCGTGCGTAACCTGGGCGCCTTGATTGATGACAACCTCCAAATGGCGTCACAGGCCAACAAAACGGTCAGCGGCTGCTTTGCTCTATTGAAGGCTTTGCAGCAGATACTTCCACTGTTGCCTGAGGAGACAATACCCCTGGTAGTGAGGAGCATAATTCTATGTAGGCTGGACTACTGTAACTCCCTGTATATGGGAGCCCCCCAATATATCTTACTGGGGTTGCAAAGAGTCCAGTCTATAGCGGCAAAGCTGGCACTAAACAGGCAACGCAGATCCTCCACCACTCTGGCTTTGAGAGACCTTCATTGGCTCCCCATCAAGGAGAGAATCTGCTTTAAATTTCTGTGCATTTTGCTCAGACTGGTACATGGTACGGGCCCGATCCCTATGCAGGAGAGATTTACATGGTACAAGCCTGTAAGACATCTTCGAGTGCCTATCTGGTAACAATTGCTCAATTCAAGAAATCCAGGATGGAAGGTAGGGCCTTTGGCATAGCTGCCTCACGACTCTGGAACGACCTTCCCCTGAGTATTAGACAGGTGACTTCCCTGCTATGTTACAGAAAGAGTCTGAAAACCTGGGTTTTCCCTAAGAATGAGAGCAATGCCTCCCACTGATAGTCTGGCCCATTGCCTGCGGTTGTCACATGCTAAGTTGTAGCGCCAGGATACCCTTGCGGTGACAGTTTTGCGCTGTATAAGTACTGCATACATACATACATACTCAAGGGATCCCCCCCTTTAAAACCATGCACAGTGTGGCAGGCACCATGAGATGCCTGAGAAACGTTGCAAGGTTTTCCGCAACCAACCCTTTTTTCAATGGGAGCCTGTGTTCTTTTTCGGAACACAGGCTGCCATTGAAGTCAATGGGTGTCCAAATGAACGGTGTTTGGAAACATCGTGATCGGTCGGTTGGACTTGCCTAACCCGAGTCGGTCTGAACCAATTCCGAAACCGAGCAGGTCAGAAGAGATTCCGATCAACATCGTATTCGGCCCCTATGTGTTTAAGCTATGCCCTTATTTAGATAAATCACATCCCTTTTAGAGAACCACCCATTTTTTTCAGCCCACTTAAAGCCCTGGGCTGCCATAAAGGGAGACAGGGGGAGAGGAGAGATGGATATAATGGGCAGAATCAATGCAAACATGCTGGTAAAGAGATGAGGAGATGAGGTGATGGTCATTGCATGCAAAAGACAACAATGCAAGAGGGGTAGAATCCATACAAAAAGGTAAGAGGCAGGGAGACTGGTGAACTTTGAAATGCAGAGGTCCCTAATTAAGCATACAATAATTTGTGGTGTGCCAAGCAAGCCTCACCCTTCCCAGAGATTTTGGGGTTTCACCCTCCCCAAGAATACTTTAAAAAATGGCAAAAGATAGTATTTTGGGCCAGTTTCCATAAAAAGTGGTAAAGCAGCCACATGTGCAATCTGTTCTAACGAGTCTGCACCACTTTCCTGTGCATCATTCTTATGTAACAACTGCACACCTGTCTTTTCCCTTTTATAATCCCCACGTTCCCATGTGCTCCATCTTTCCCTTTTAATCAACACGCTTTCCTGTCTTCAACATTCTCTCCCACTAATTCCATATTGTGTACTGTTCTCTAGTGCACAATATTCGGATCTCTAATCTCCTTTCTCTTTGGCATACCATTATAACCCCATGCGTACCCGCTCTACATTGTCTCCTCACTTCGTAGTGGACAAAACAGGAGCAAGCTCCAACTTCACGTGGGTCCTAATGTAAACATTACTGCTAAATTGGGTGAAAATTATTTTTGTCACTATTTTTGCAGTTCCTGGGTCTATATTGCTCTGACCAAAGAGGATGTTAATAGTTATCTCCATCTGGACTCAAAGCATATTGTTTATATTAGACATTGGAATCATCCAGGAATTTGACATTTCAACTTATTTCTTGTGCAGGTATGTGTAGGGACTGACACATATTTAAATTTAAATTGCAATGGTCAGCAGGTCACAAGCTTTAATTGGCAATAATAAAACACATGTAGAGAGCTTAGGAAGGCAAATGTTTGATATGCAGCACTATAAAAAAGTTATTGTTCCATTTACTTCTCTTTCAAATTGAAGTATTCCTACCCCTTTAAATGTATTCCTACTCACGAGTAAACATTGGCAGTCTAAAATAGTTCAATCAAAATAATATATGCCTGATTTACACTGAGGGCTCTCAATGTTTTGCACAAAATATACGTTTATGTCCAAACTTGGCAATAGAAAACACTGCAGCACAGGAGGTAGATGGAAGAATAGTGCAGCCACACCACACTGACCTATTTTCCTATCTTTTAAAATAAACTGAATGTACAATCATGGTTACTATGTAGAGAATAAATAAGTATTTACACATGCAATAAGGCTATGTTGTTGAAAACTCTAAAAGCCAGCATGCTGTGACAATCTTAACAGGAATGGGACACCGTATGGTCATAGGTGATTCTCGGCTCCATTTTTCACACAGTGTCATCATCAGCTAAGAAAGCTGACACAATGTGTGACAACCTGCACAGCATGACAAGGCTTTCGAGTTGAAACAAAAACCTGGCCAGTTGTGAGCAAAATGGACAGGAGAAACCAGAACCAGTGGAACGTCGAATTGGCCTATAGGCCAATCAGGCTGTGCCTGGCAGTTTAATCCATCAGATCAGTACGTAGGCCGTTTGTTTAGCCATTTATTGGCCTGCTTTATGATCAGGTGAGCCGGTTTTTACTGTTGATTTCATAATATTAAAACAAACATTGCTTGCAGAAAACTCATATCTTGGCAATCTTCCATACCGTACAAAAAACATATACAGCATGAATTTAGAAGTTAAAAATTGTCCTAATTTGCGAACACTGGTCACTTTTCTAGAAACCTAATTTACTCCTATTTTGGTGCTGGGGCACATTCTCTGTCCCAGTCCGAAGCTGCATGTTAGGGTAATCCATGGCAGTGATTAAGTTCCCATTTATATTTTACATGCTTTACTTAATCTTGCATTCCCAGGAGTGTTAGCTGTTTCCAGGATGCGTGTTTTTTGTATTTAATTATACAACATATTACTCTTGTATGGTGCACACTGTGTAATGAGTTGCCTCCAGGTGTCTATAACAGTCTACAGTTGAGCACTTTGGAGTTGAGGCTGAAGCAATATAACTTTCCCACTGTGCCTGTCTGTGGGTCAGAATATATGATCATTTATTACATGGCCTCTCTGCAGAGCACACAGAACAACAGTCCTGTATACCATTTGCAGTTGTGATTCTGTGCAAATGTGGGTGAAGGGGGTACACATTGGTCAAAACAGTGACAATGTGAAAGCAAAGGAATTTATTGTTGTTACTCATTTATCTTAAACAGCTAACAACCATTGACAAAACTAATATTCATGGCTGTTTTTAGGTGTACGTCAGTTGTGTTGGTGTGGCCTAATGGCTAGAGTGGTTGACCTCAAAGCTGGGGAACCAGGTATGAGTCTCAGCCGAGATGCTCAACATTCTGTGATTCTGGGAACATCACTTAATCTCCCTGTGCCTACCAAAATTAATGTGTCTGTGTGGAACATAACTGGTGCTCATGTAAGGTACTCTGATACCTTTGGGTTAGCGCTATATAAAATTCAATCACAGAAAGCATAGATAGGAACCAAAGTATGAGTCACATAGAGCACTTTGGGAATCACAGAAATGGGCTGATTAAAATGTCGGTCGGAAAGGCTTTGAACGTTATTCGGATTCTCCTAAAGAATTTCGGAACCTGTTTTTGTGACCAACCAATTACGATATAAGTATATAAGTTAACCATTCAGGCTGTCCGAATCAGTCCCGATTGGCACTTTGAGATCCAAAGTCGGTCAGAGTCGATTCGTGCAGCTCTATTGGCAGTGTTTCTGACCGAGCGATTACGATATCAGATTCTGACAGCCGTTCCAAGTCTGCCTGCCTGACATGAAACGGCTGTCAAAAACTGATTTGGGGGCCTGTCGCAGGTCCTCTTTCATCCCAAGGCCCCCTGTTGGGGTCTGTGGGGGTGAATGGATGCAACAGATTTGTTGTCAATCTCTAGAAGACGGGGGGATACCAGAGGCTTGGAAGCAGGCAGTGGTAACCCCCCTGCTTAAGAAACCCTCTCTGGACCCCACAAACCCAGCAAACTTTAGGCCTATATCCCTTCTGCCCTATCCTATAAAACTACTGGATAAGGTGGTCAGCAAGTCATTAGCAGGTTACCTTGAAGAGAACAATCTGCTGGACAGGGATCAGTTCGGTTTTCGCCCAGGGCATGGGACGGAAACAGCCTTGGCTACCATACTGGATAATCTGCGAATGCGTGCTGACAAAGGTAACTCATCTGTTCTAGTGTTACTAGACATGTCGGCCGCATTCGACACATTGAGCCATGAGGTGTTGTTGGGTAGGCTGGAGCGAATGGGTGTGAAAGGCCGAGCCATGTAGTAGCTGCAATCGTACCAGTCGGAGAGACATCAGGTGGTAACCATGTCCCTGTTTGCCTCCGCTAAGTCTTCGGTACAACATGGGGTGCCACAGGGATCGTCAATAAGCCCCATTCCCTTTAATATATATCTACGCCAGCTGATCCCCATTATAAAATCATTCGGGATTGACCTGGTAAACTATACTGACGACACCCAATTGGTGTTCTCCCTAGAAGGGAAGCAGGCAGTGACCATGGATACCTTTCAGGAATGCATGCGCCCAACTGCCGGCTGGTTCAAAGAATTTTTTGGGCAGTTTAACGGGGGAAGACAGAGGTGGTATACTGTTTCACGGCCAAAAGGGTACAGCACTTGCGGCTAGAGTTTAAACTGAGTCCTGGGGATGACCCTCTGGCTCCAGTTAAGACCGTGCGTAATCTTGGCGTCTTGATTGATGACAACCTCCAAATGGCGTCACAGGCCAACAAAACGGTCAGCGGCTGCTTTGCTCTATTGAAGGCTTTGCAGCAGATAATTCCACTGTTGCCTGAGGAGACAAGACCCCTGGTAGTGAGGAGCATAATTTTATGTAGGCTGGACTACTGTAACTTCCTGTATATGGGAGCCCCCCAATACATCTTACTTGGGTTGCAGAAAGTCCAGTATATAGCGGCAAAGCTGGCCCTAAACAGGCAACGCAGATCCTCCACCACTCTGGCTTTGAGAGACCTTCATTGGCTCTCCATCAAGGAGAGAATCTGCTTAAAATTTCGGTGCATTGTGTTCAGACTGGTACATGGTACGGGCCCGATCCCTATGCAGGAGAGATTTACATGGTACAAGCCTGTAAGACATCTCCGCTCTTCGAGCGCCTATCTGGTAACAATTGCTAAATTCAAGAAATCCAGGATGAGAGGTAGGGCCTTTGGCATAAAAGCCTCACGACTCTGGAACAACCTTCTCCTGAGTATTAGACATGTGACTTCCCTGCTATGTTTCAGAAAGAGTCTGAAAACCTGTTTTTCCCCTAAGAATGAGAGCAATGCCTCCCACTGATAGTCTGGCCCATTGCCTGCGGTAGCCACTTGCTAAGTTGCAGCGCCAGGATACCCTTGGGGTGACAGTTTTGCGCTATATAAGATCTGCATACATACATACATACTCAAGGGATCCCCTCCTTTAAAACCATGCACCATGGGGTGCCTGAGACACGTTGCAAGGTTTTCCGCAACCAACCCTTTTTTCAATGGGAGCCTGTGTTCTTTTTCGGAACACAGGCTGCCATTGAAGTCAATGGGTGTCCAAATGAATGGTGTTTGGAAACATCGTAATTGGTCGGTTGGACTCGCCTAACCCGAGTCCTTCGGAACCAATTCCGAAACCGAGCAGGTCAGAAGAGATTCCGATCAACATCGTAATCGGCCCCCATGTGTTTAAGCTACGCCCTTAATTAGATAAACCACATCCCTTTTAGAGAACCACCTATTTTTTTCAGCCCACTTAAAGCCCTGGCTGCCAGAAAGGGAGACAGGGGGAGAGGAGAGATGGATATAATGGGCAGAATCAATGCAAACATGCTGGTAAATAGATGAGGAGATGAGGTGATGGTCATTGCATGCAAAAGACAACAATATAAGAGGGTTAGAATCCACGCAAAAAGGTAAGAGGCAGGGAGACTGGTGAACTTTGAAATGCAGAGGTCCCTAATTAAGCATACAATAATTTGTGGTGTGCCAGGCAAACCTCACCCTTCCAAGAGATTTTGGGGTTTCACCCTACCCAAGAATACTTTGAAAATGGCAGTAGTTTTGGGCCAGTTTCCATAAAAAGTGGTCAAGCAGCCACATGTGCAATCCGTTCTAACGAGTCTGCACCACTTTCCTGTGCATCATTCTCATGTAACAACTGCACACCTGTCTTTTCCCTTTTGTAATCCCCACGTTCCCATGTGCTCCATCTTTCCCTTTTAATCAACACGCTTTCCTGTCTTCAACATTCTCTCCCACTAATTCCATATTGTGTACTGTTCTCTAGTGCACAATATTCGGATCTCTAATCTCCTTTCTCTTTGGCATACCATTATAACCCCATGTGCAAGCTACACCTGCATGTGGGTACTAATGGAAACATTACTGCTAAATTGGGTGAAAATTATTTTTGACACTATTTTTGCAGTTCCTGGGTCTATATTGCTCTGACCAAAGAGGATGTTAATAGTTATCTCCATCTGTACTCAAAGAATATTGTTTATATTAGACAGTGGAATCATCCACCTGATTCATAGCCACCATTTTATAAGGAAAAAACAGAAGGAGACAGGAAAAACAAGCCCTCCCCCTCCCTAGCCCTGAACCCGTCTGAAACCTCCCTCCCCCCGCCTCCCAGACCCACCCCGCTCCGCATCAGCTTCTCTACACCTTAACTATCCCCACGGATCCATCCACTCAGTCCTACTGCATGCAATTTTCTTTCAAGTGTCCGGTGTGGCCCCCGCGGGTTCCAGGGGTATAAGTTGTAAGATTTGCAAGTACTTCGGGCATGTCACTTCCCACAGGTCTTTGGACAGGAGTTGTAGAAAAGGACCCCAGAGCCTAGCATGCTCTGAGCCCTTCCTATCAATACCGAAGGAGAGGTGCTCCATTGCAAGGATATGCCTCAATCGTTGGATCCAATCTCGAGAGTCAGTTATCGCCGGGGAACCCCACTGAGCCAAAAGGACCTGTTGTGCAGCTAGCAAAGCCAATGCAATCTGTCACCCCTAAGAGAGAAGAAAGGGAAAGATTTAGAATGAGGTAACCCCAGCAGCGCATGTTCAGGTAGCCGAGGAAGTGTAATCTGAAAAGCAGAATCTAGCTCGTCAAGGTCTGTAGCCCAATAGCGTTCCAGCTTAGGGCATCACCATAACAAATGGGTCAAGGTCCCGGACATCCCACAACCCCTCCAACAGAGGCCTGAATTCGCTTTGTCCCACATCCTAATGCGCGCAGGCCTGTAGTACGCGTAGGTTGCCGTTTTGTAGTCCGATTCAGTCCCAGCAGTGTTAGATGTCATGTGGTGCGCTCTATAGAATACATGTTCCCATTCTGTGGTTTACAGAGGAAGCCCGAGCTCCACCTCCCAGGGGACCAGCGCTTTGGTACGTTGGTTCCACGGGCAGCGTAGAATCATCGCAAAAAGCTCTGAGATAAGACTCCGTCATCTTTTTTTTGCATACCAGCCAACGTTCAAAGTTTGTGCTTGGCCGCGACATGAGTGCTACGTTGGCCTGTTGGGTCACCCAATATTCAACTTGTGCATGGTAGAACGCGTCCTCCTTGTGCAACTGAAAATATTCCGAGCGCAATGTGGGAAACGGAATCAGCCCGTCTAGATCGAAGATCGAACCCACCCGTTTGCAGCCCTCCTCTCGCCAGCGTTGGAAGACCGGTGATGCACAACCCGACGGAAAGTCGGGGTTATCTACTATGGGTGTCATTGGGGAGGGGAAGGACGTCCATCCTTTACGCAGCGCTAACTGATCCCAGGCTTTGAGTGTCGGCGAGGTCACCGGGGAGGAATACAAACCCCATGCCATAGCTCCCGCCAAATATTACATCCAGCCACCGACTGGTCCATAAAGTTCCAGTGCTTACAGGACAAAGGCCTATTCCATTCGACTATGTACCTAAGACAGGATGCCAGGAAGTATGCAGCAAGCAGCAGAAAACCCAGCCCACCAGCGGCCTTCGGAGTAGTGGTCACGGCAAACGCAAAACAAGACCTCTTGTGGTTCCATAAGAACTTATTGAGGAGGCCCAGAAGTCTCCGCAGCATGCCCGACGGCGGGCTCAGAGGCAACATCTGAAAAAGATAAAGAATGCGGGGTAGCACCGTCATTTTGATAGCGGCCGACCTGTTCAGCCAATATAGAATAATTCAAGGAGAGGGTGTTAGGAAGGGTCGGGGCCAGCCGTATACCCAAGTACGTGATGTCCGATTGGAGCCATTGGAAGGGGAAGTCTCTCTGCAGGTCTACCACATCAGCGTCCGGGACCGAGACATTCATAATTTGTGATTTAGAAAAATTGACTTTAAATCCTGCTGCGTTTTGGAAGGCCAAAAGTTCAGCGGATAGACATCGCAGAGAAGGGTGGGGGTTAGTTAGAGCCAAGATGACGTCGTCCGCATACAGACTGACTTTATGGACATCAGCCCCGAAACGGATCCCCGCAATTTCAGCGTGGGAGCGCAAGCACTGGGCGAAAGGCTCCATATAGAACGCAAAGAGCAGTGGGGATAGGGGGCACCCCTGCCGCGTCCTCCTGGTGATAGAGAAGGAGGCAGACCGACACCCATTCACCCGCACCACCGCTGTAGGAGCTGAATAGAGGCATTGAATCCACCACCGGAAGTTATCGCCTATCCCAAAAGCCCGTGGTACCTCAAACATGTAGCCCCAGTCGACGCGGTCGAATGCTTTCTTCTCGTCAATAGAAAGCAGGAAGGCTTGCGACCTGGATCGGTGTACCAGGTCCAAGAGGTGCAGCAACCTCTTAGTGTTATCACCCCCCTGTCTAGTTGGTATAAACCCCGCTTGATCAGGGTCGATCACACCATCCATCAAAGGGCTAAGCCTCGCAGCCAACACACCCGCAAATAATTTAGCGTCAATGTTGAGGAGTGAGATCGGCCTATAAGAGCCGCATTCTGTAGGAGCCTTCCCTGGTTTGGGAATGACCATTATGGCCGCTTCAGTCATGGAGGGAGTGACCGCCCCGGTGTCGAGGAAAGAATTGAAGAGACGAGTCAGGATAGGAGCCAGTTCCTTACAATACGTTTTGTTAAAAGGAAGCTGAGAACTCAACAGGCCCGGGCGATTTGGCCAGCTTTAGCCACGCAATGGCCAAGATAACCTCCTCCACTCGTATCTCAGAGTCCAGCGCCTCAGCTGAGTGTCGATACAAAGGCGTAATACCCGCGGATGCAAGATACTCCTGTATGCTCTCAAGTGCCGTTCCCTCCTTCTGGTAGAGCGCTTGGTAAAAGTGGCGAAAGGTGTTAACAATATCAGCGTCAGTGGTGTGGGTCCGCGCCTGATGATCTTGGATTGCTTGAATTGTGTGCGCCTGCGCTCGCGCTCGGAGCCTATGTGCAAGCATCTTACCCCCCTTATCCCTGCAGAGGAAAAACTTGTGCCGCAAGCGCAGTAGAGCATGTGCCGCTCTGTCAAGATCCAGGTGTTTGAGCATACGTCTTTTCATCTCGAGCTCTCTCCATACCCGAGGTACCCCGGTTCTCTTGTGTACTGCCTCTAGGCCCCGTACATCTCCCTCTAGCTCCACTCGCTTCTCCCTGCGCAGCCTAGCGTATGTTGCCGAAAGCGCTATAAAATCTCCCCTTACCACTAATTTCAGCGCTTCCCAGATCGAGGCCAGCGGAGTGTCCTCCACCCTGTTTTCTGCCAGATAGTGAGTAATAGTGTAACGAATCTTCGTCACCACAGAGTCAGAGTGTAGCATGGAGTCCCGTAGGTGCCAGCCAGCCGAAGGTGGCCGGACGTCGTTAAACGATACCTCTACGGATATGAGCGCATGATCGGAGAGGGAGCGTGGTGTGATATCTGCAGCAGACAAGTGAGGCAAGAAGGGGGATGAAGCTAAGAAGTGATCTAGGCACGCATAGGTCTTGTGAGCAGCAGAGTAGTAGGTGTAATCGCGCTCTTGGGAGTGCTGGGCGCGCCACACATCATGCAGTCCCCCCTCTGAAAACCACTGCTTCCCGTCCTGCGACCAAGCACCCGTGTGGCGTGATCGATGTTCCGATCTATCTATTCCCCCCTCCATCCCAAGGTTGAGGTCACCACCCACCAAAATCAGTGCATCTGGGGACACCAGTACCTGGGCGAGAGCTAAACGCAGAAAGGATTCTTGTTGGACATTAGGGGCATAAATAGACCCTATCGTAAAGATCGTCCCTCCCCACTGCACCCGCACAGCCAGGTACCTCCCTCTGATGTAAACTACCTGGGCAAGCACTTTACAATGCATACGTGCACTAAACAGTAACACAACCCCATGTTTCCTATTCGGGCCAGAGGACCAGAGCTGCAGAGGGAAGCACTTATCCCACATGCGCCGGACATCCTTAGAAAGTAGATGTGTTTCTTGTAAGAGGCACACATCACTATCTGCGCCCTCTAAAAGGGACAGGATTGCATCCCGCTTCACCGGACTATTGAGTCCCCGAACATTGAGACTCACCACTTTCAAAGTCCTGGACATTCTATATCCATCAGAGGAGCAGCACTAACCCCTAATATTGCGCCTAGATCAACACTGCATAGCCAAAACATTATAATCCTCCAAAGAACCCCCCTAAGGCCCCCTGCACATGGATGTGGGACCCTTCAGGGCCTACTCAGAACCCCCCTTAGCTGATTCGGAGCCCCCCATCCCACCCCTGACTCCCCCGCCCACAACACCCCGCTACCCCAAAACAAAGAGAACCCCAGAAACACAGGACCCAACAGAGTAAGCAAAAGGAGTAAACGATAGTCCGTTAAACAGGCCCCAACAGCAGAGGAACATGGCTCCAACCCACCTTCCACCCAGTTCCTGATACAGGACACCTCCCCACATAAGGGCACGAAAATACTACTCATCTAGATCCTGTGAGCAGTCTCCTCCGGCGCCATCTATAGGCCCTGTAAGGGCAGAGCGAAGGGTCCGATTCTCACGTGCCCCCCGGAGCGTCCGTCAACAACACCACAGAAGCCACCGCCGCTCCTCTCTCCCGCAGGCTTACTGACAGGTCAGGTTTTGTCGCTGATGCCAGCTTGCCGACCCTCTGGCATTCCGTGGAACGTCGCCGTCGTCTCTTGGGTGAGCCGCTGGGCTGGTATACAACCGTTTTAACGCAACTTTTACAACGCATACTGTTTCAACGCACACCATTATAACACAGGATCCTTTACAACGAATGCCTTTACAACGCATGACATTACATAGCAGATGCTATTACAATGCATGCCATTACAAC